>NC_041217.1:41467537-41474390 GCF_002837175.3 Physeter macrocephalus
CCACTGTCCCCCCCGCCCCCGCCCCCCCCCCCAACCTCCCCCTGGCCAGGCCAGGCTGAACAGGCAGCCTCAGGTTCCCTGGCCAGGTCAGGAGAACAGCAGAGCTTCAGCTCTGGGGTCCTGAGCACTGCCAGGTTCACATTCCTCCAGCCACCCAGCCCTCTCCTGCTTCAACTTCAGTTCAGCCTGATTGATACTGCAGGGCGGAGGAGAGGAAGGCAGAGTGAGGGCTGGGGCACAATGGCCCAGAGAATATCCAGCCTACTTGGGGTCTTATGCTCTACCTTTTATCCTCTCTAGATGGCCCTCAAGCCACCCAGCATGGGGCACAGCAGGTACCTTCAGCTGCTCTGGACTCACCTGAGCGGGATCTTGACACGGAGGTAGCGGTCGACAGCAATTGCCAGCAGGGCCAAGATGGAGCTCTGAGTGAGGATGAGGACAGGGCAGGCGACCACGAGGCAGGTGTGGAAGTAGGTCTGTGGCCCAACGTTGATGAGGATGGCAAGGGGAATGACCAGAGCGCCCACTGCCACATCAGCCACTGCCAGTGACGCGATGAAGCAGAAGGTGGCATCCCGCAGTGCCTGGTTCACCTTCACCGCCCAGATCACCAGCACGTTCCCAGGTATGGAGACCAGGGCAATGAGCACCTCGATGCCAATATACGCGGCCTGGAAGGCCGAGATGGAGGGCGGCATGGCGGGCACAGGCTGGGCACATCAGCAGACGGGCACCAAGGGGCAGGAGGCAAGCACCTGTGGTCACGGAAGCCTGGGGTGGGAAGGCCTGCCGGCGGGGGAGGGGACCCCGGGTAGCTCTGGAAGTCCAGCTGCCCTTTGGAGATGTGCCCCACTTGGCACATCTAGTGCCTGCCCAAGCTGGTGGGGTACCCTAACCCTTTCTCTGCCGAATCTTTGTCCCCTCCCCTTATCAATCCCAGAGGATCCATTCGACAACATAAAATAGCAGCACTCACTCCTCCACTGGCTTTTTTATCAGGTGTGAGGCAGTTCCCAGCACACACTCACCCCACAGGGGTCCGCCGTGCCTGGCTCTGCCTACCCATGCCCGCAGAACAGGATGCAGGTAGCTCACCATCCCGTCTGCTGGTGGCCAGGGAGTCCCAGAGGCTGTGCCCAAACTTCCGGGCACCTGGTGCCGCTCAGGGCTTGAGGCCGCGCCAGGCAGGGCTGGGCTCTCAGCTCCGCGCGCAGCAGCTCACGATCCTCCTGGCTCCCGCCGCAGAGCTCCTAGCCGGGCCTTTCAGGCAATCACATGGTGCGGCAGAGGCTCAGCCCGGACGCTTTTAAAGAGGTAGCGCCCCTGTTTCGCACCTGGGACTGGTCTGGCAGACGTGGGTCTGGAGGACTGAGCCCAGCACCTAGCCAGGGTGCGGGGTCCCCTTTCCCCAGCTTGCAGCGCACACATGCCCTGCGCCCACCCACCAGAGGCACTGCTGGCTCCTGCTTCCTAGCAGTCCCCGGTCCCCGTCTGGCTCTGCCAGGGACCCTCGCACACACCCTGCCCCAAGGGGTCGTTCTAGTCGCCTCTTTCAACCCTTTCCTGCATCCCCACTGGGGATGACCCGGAGGCGAACTGAGGTACAGACTTACCCAAGGTGTCCAAAGCTGGCAGAGCTCCTAGCCACCTGAACGGTTCTGTCCAAGCGCCCTCCCAGCTCCACGCCTTGGGCAGCCTCTTGCTCCAGGGATGCCTGAAGAATCCAGGGCCAGCCTGTCAGGTCCAGAGGGATGGCAGCTGTCTGGGACTCGACTCGGGCCCCCGGCGCCTCCGTCGCCCACGGCGCCGGAGCTGAGTGGCAGTCGGGCTCCGCACAACCGGAGGGGGTGGGGGCGGCGGCGGCACCGCGGGGCCCCTCCCTCCTGGCCCTCTGTCTCCTCCCCCATCCCCTCCTCTAAACAAAGGCAGTGATTCTGGGTGAGAAAAGCTGGGAAATGTGAGCCTGTCGTAGGGTTTGATGTGTGAATCCTGTCTCAAGAGTGGACAGCAGGGCAGCCTCCCTGTGTTCACTCTCCCTCCCTCCTCACATGTGGGGTGTCAGCGATCCCTCCACTGGTCACAGCAAGGCAACTCACCTGCAAGACTCCAGGATGTCCCCCTTCTCCATTTCCCCCAACAGTCAGTTGGAAGTCCTGGCACACTCCCGGACCCCTCAATCCTGAAACCCTGCTTTCCCATGAAATCAGCCCCTGCACATTCCAGCACACATTGCTTTGCAGGCTCTATCCTGAGTAGTTATGTTCCTTTCTCCTCTATCTAGTAATTTCCTTTTTACAGAAGAGGGCACTGAGGCTCAGAGAAGTGACCTAGCTTCACAAGGTCATTTACGTCAGCGTCACCTCCTCGTGTGCCCCTTTTCTTTCCTCCTTCTCCCTCTTCATAGCATAGTACCTAAGCCATAGGTATCCAGTCCAATTTCCACATGTTATGGATGAAAAAGCAGACCCAGGGAAGGAAGGGACTTTCATAAGTTCTCACAGCAAATCCTAACAGAACCAGAGTAAGAAACCATGCTCCTGACTCCCAGCACAGGGCTCTCCACCACTGTGCTCCATCCCGATCCCACTCTGGGCTGTCTCCTGCCACAGTTTCAGTTTAGGTGGGCCACTGGTATTGCCTAAGGACCACCCCACGGCAGATGCTCACTCAGACCAGGTGCCTTACAAAGATCCCGACTTGAGAAATCCTTGTTCATGGATATTGGGAAAGAGCTCTATGAGGGCGAAGAGAGTCAGGCTGGGAGACCCCAGTGCCACCTGGCCACACCCTAGTCACTGAGGTCACTGCATTCTTGTTGGGTTTCAGAATGTCAAGAGAGGAGTTCTGCTGAGAGGAGGGTGCCAACTAAAACTGCCACTTGTCATCTGCCTCTACAAGGGTTAGGTCACTAGCCACGGCAGTCACTGATCTTCAGCACAGGAGCTCAGGGCAGAGATCAGGAACGAGGCACTCTAATGAGTTTTAGATTGTAATACTTGAATCATGACTAAGTTTTAAAATGAAACTATGAGATCTCTGGTTGTATCTGTCTATATGTCTATGTTGGCATATATGTCTTTACCTTTGGATGGTATTAGCTCTACTTAATTGGCTTAAAGGAAATTAAGTGCTTATATACCTTTCTCAGAAAGGAAACTTGCCAGAATGAATTTTGTGTTCATGTGAACTGGGAAATATTCAGTATTAAAATAATACCTGGTAGTAAAGTTAAAGTTTGTAGATTTAATTAATATAGATATGTCTTTAGAGTCATCAACATTAAGTGTAATACTTTTATTGTATCAATACCTAGATTTCATAGAAGTCAAATAAGATCTTATTACATCCGCTGCAAACTTGTCAGCAAGAAAAATAACTTGGTATGATGAAATTTTTATAAGTAAATTAAATGTAAATGAGATAAGAGTTTTCAGGTGAACCCTTTAGGGATAATTATGTTTTATGGTATGTCTACTTAAAAACAGTTTCTCCAGGGCTTCCCTGGTGGCGCAGTGGTTGCGCGTCCGCCTGCCGATGCAGGGGAACCGGGTCCGCGCCCCGGTCTGGGAGGATCCCACATGCCGCGGAGCGGCTCCGCTGCAAACTTGTCAGCAAGAAAAATAACTTGGTATGATGAAATTTTTATAAGTAAATTAAATGTAAGTGAGATAAGAGCTTTTGGGTGAACTCTTTAGGAGTAATTATATTTTAAGCATGTCTACTTAAAAATAATCTCTCCAGATATTTGGTAACTTAAAAGTTTAGAGTTGTGCTAAGTTAAGTTAAATGATAGAAGTTTATTGAATAGCTAAGTCATTCCAAAATAAGATACTGAAACATTAATTACTGAACATTGGCTTCCTTTTACAGAGAAACTAAAGGTATTGAGGATTATTAATAAATGTATTTGGTGCCACACTGAGACATTTTCTATAAAAAAAGCACATTTTTTTAGAAGTCATTATTGGTATTTATGTTTTCCAATCTACAGAATGCTAATGTAGAAGACAGCTCCCAATTGCTTACTTTTTCGTCCTCACTAGAAATTAAGGTGTTTAAGAGTTGAGAATTCTAATTTAAATATGTCATTAAAGCTACTTGAAATAATAAAGGAAACATTTCATTATGCAGCAAGAAAGTAGGATGTGTATTTTCAATAAAGGAAGGTATGAGGAATGGAATTGCATTTCACTAAGGGAAAAGTAATTTTGTCCTAGAGCTGGTTGTTGCCAGATGGAGAAAATAAGGGACAAACTATTCTGGGTACAGAAAGTGATGGAAGGTTTGTGGGAAAGGAACCTTGAGAAGAGTTTTGTGCATGGTCAGGATTGGCTAAATTTAGAATAACTTTAATCGAGTAAATAAATTTTAAAAGTAAGTTGGTGCAAAACTTGCATTTGGTTTTTCTCTCTGTAAAGAGGACAAAGTTTTCTTAAAATGTCGATCTGCTTTTGATAACAGATTTTAAGTTTCTTCACCTTTTCAGTGATTTGTTCTGTATTTGTCTTTGAAATCTTTTCTTGTCACTTTGGTTAAGTGAATAAGTATTATTTCACAATGACCTATGATCCTATTTGACCAAGTGTTTTAAAACCTTTTTGTTATTTTTTGACAAACTTCCCAAACCAAATTCTAATGAAGTTTCTTTGACCTCTAGTAACTTTGGGATGCTTTAAGGGGCCCTAAAACATCCCAAAGAAAGATATTAAACTAATTAGTTTCATTTGGTATGTTAATTACATGGGAAGCATTGTCAAATGGATAATAAATCTTCTTAGGTTATATTGTATGGGTAAATGTTTTTAATCTAGATATTCTAGATATTATATGGAATTTCTAAAACTATGGTATGTCCTGGTAAAATGTTATCAGTCATACTTTTAGTTATTATCTTAAAATGTTGTATATCACAGCAGTAACCAAGTTTCTCTGTCAATGACATTGTAATCAGGTCTTTAACTGTGCCTTCTTAAGTCTTTGTCATTCACAGACAGTTACTGTTTTACACTTATGCCTGCAAAAATGCTTCCTCTTCAAGAAGACTCATAGCAAGAACTTTCTGACAAGTTACAGCAAAGCCAAATGTTAAAAAAGCCTGTATGACCAATTATATGAGTCATTAGACCAAGTTTATTGAAACCAGACTTATTTTGCAAACAAATTAGTCAACTTGGCTGTATTTGGTAGAAATGAAGGTAATTTTAGAGAGAAAAAGATTATATTTCAGTGGATTTTAAATTCTAAATTTGTTAATTGAGGTCTGTATTCACTGCCTAAGACTCACTTCACACATAGCTCTTTGCTGTTATGTTATATTATTGCAAAGTTTAATTGAATTATTAAAAAACACTCTAAGTTTGTTTCTGAAGCTTATCTCAGTAATCCGTCTTTGGATGAAGATCAGATGCCCCATGACATGAAACCAGGGGAGTATACATACTGGAAAAGACATAATTTAAAAGACTATCTCCAACCTAGATGGAAAGACCCTTATCAGGTACTCTTACGTAGCTCATGCACAGCAAAACTGAAGAGAATGACTCTTGGATTAGTATATCCTCTTAGAAAGGGCTCCTGCACTGAACCAGCCTATAGAGAGGACTTCACCTTAAAACAATGCTCAAGCAGAGAAGAAACTACCAGACTAGGATAAGAGGAAGACAACATCTGAAGTAGAGAGCTGACCCAAGATGCTGGACCAGGCCTCTATACCAATTACTTTGATAATTGCTCACAACTTTGCTTATGAACCAACTATATATCACAATCTTATGCAGAGTTAAAGTTCATCCAGTTGTTAGGTTTATGGTCAATTACCTATATCCAGTATTTCTGGGTTACATTGGTGGATTTCTCCACTCCAAGGCTCTAATTGGAAGGCCCTTAGAGAATTATTCTAGAAGAAAGAAACTATAGCTCTGTTCAGGTCATTACTGATCTGGTATTACTAGGTGGGATCCCCTCACCTGGCCATTTAATAATACCTGCTCTGACTCTGACCATAAATATGAATTTTCTTCTAAAGTTACTCAAGCTCAGTCAGAGCAACAATTAAAATTTCAGCCAAGGAATATAACCTCCCTCAGTTGTGGGATGGATTTATATGGCTAACACCAGGCTATAATGGTTTAAGTGTAAGGTCCCCCTTAAGTTGGGAACCATATTAAAGATAACCAGCATAATAACACTAGGAAATTGGGTTGGGTGCTTTATGAATAAAACCAATATATAATTTCCCTTAAAGATAAGGATAGGTACAGAACTGACTGAGATGACTGGGGATATACTGGGGTGCACCTAATGGAAGTTCTTGGAATTTGTATTTTGCCTGATTTACAAAATTGTTGTTTCTTGCATTACCAAATGATGACTGAGCCTCTGATAAAATGATGACTAGGCGACTTGAAGCAGTTGACCAATTACATAGTTCTATATGAACAATTGTAATAGTGTAACTCTAAGTATGGAAAAAAGCAACAATAAGGAATCATTTCCTGGACCATAACAGAGACTAGTAAGACAGGTGGTCCAGAGACGTTTGGCTACCATTAAAAAGGTCTAGTCCAGTAATAGCACATTGAAAGTAGCAGGATACAAAATTAATGCACAGAAATCTCTTGCATTCCTATACACTAATGATGAAAAATCTGAAAGAGAAATTAAGGAAACACTCCCATTTACCATTGCAACAAAAAGAATAAAATACCTAGGAATAAACCTACCTAGGGAGACAAAAGACCTGTATGCAGAAAACTATAAGACACTGATGAAAGAAATTAAAGATGATACAAATAGGTGGAGAAATATACCATGTTCTTGGATTGGAAGAAGCAACATTGTGAAAATGACT
>NC_041217.1:41474486-41494319 GCF_002837175.3 Physeter macrocephalus
TGGCATTTTTCACAGAACTAGAACAAAAAATTTCACAATTTGTATGGAAACACAAAAGATCCCGAATAGCCAAAGCAATCTTGAGAAAGAAAAACAGAGCTGGAAGAATCAGGCTCCCTGATGGACTTCAGACTATACTACAAAGCTACAGCAATCAAGACAGTATGCTACTGGCAAAAAACAGAAATATAGATCAATGGAACAGGATAGAAAGCTCAGAGATAAACCCATGCACATATGGTCACCTTACTTTTGATAAAGGAGGCAAGAATATACCATGATGAAACTTAAAAGCTTTTGCACAGCAAAGGAAACCATAAACAAGACGAAAACACAACCCTCAGAATGGGAGAAAATATTTGCAAATGTAGCAAATGACAAAGTATTAACCTCCAAAATTTACAAGCAGCTCAATATCAAAAAAACAACGCAATCCAAAAATGGGCAGAAGATCTAAATAGACAGTTCTCCATAGAAGACATACAGATTGCCAACAAACACATGAAAGAATGCTCAACATCATTAATCATTAGAGAAATGCAAATCAAAACTACAATGAGGACGTCTCTGGTGGTGCAGTGGTTGAGAATCTGCCTCCTAACGCAGGGGACATGTGTTCGAGCCCTGGTCTGTGAGGATCCCACATGCCACAGAGCAACTAGGCCCGTGAGCCACAACTACTGAGCCTGCGCGTCTGGAGCCTGTGCTCCACAGCAAGAGAGGCCGCGATAGTGAGAGACCCATGCACCGCGATGAAGAGTGGCCCCCACTTGCCACAACTAGAGAAAGCCCTCGCACAGAAATGAAGACCGAGAAATGCAAATCAAAACCACAATGAGTTATCTCCTCACAACAGTCAGAATGGCCATCATCAAAAGATCTACAAACAATAAATGGTGGAGAGGGTGAAGAGAAAAGGATACCATCCTAAACTGCTGGTGGGAATGTAAATTGAAACAGTCACTATGGAGAACAGTATGGAGGTTCCTTAAAAAACTAAAAATAGAACTACCATATGACCCAGCAATCCCACTACTGGGCATATACCCTGAGAAAACCATAATCCAAAAAGAGTCATGTACCACAATGTTCATTGCAGCTCTATTTACAATAGCCAGCAAATGGAAGCAACCTAAGTGTCCATCGACAGATGAATGGATAAAGAAGATGTGACACATATATACAATGGAATATTAGCCATAAAAAGAAACGAAATTGAGTTATTTGTAGTGAGGTGGATGGACCTAGAGTCTGTCATACAGAGTGAAGTAAGTCAGAAAGAGAAAAACAAATACCGTAAGCTAACACATATATATGGAATCTAAAACAAAAAAAATGGTCATGAAGAACCTAGGGGCAGGATGGGAATAAAGATGCAGACCTACTAGAGAATGGACTTGAGGACATGGGGAGGGGGAAGGGTAAGCTGTGACAAAGTGAGAGAGTGGCATGTACATATATACACTACAAGATGTAAAACCGATAGCTAGTGGGAAGCAGCTGCATGGCACAGGGAGAGCAGCTCAGTGCTTTGTGACCACCTAAAGGGGTGGGATAGGGAGGGTGGGAGGGAGGGAGACTCAAGAGGGAAGAGATATGGGGATATATGTTTATGTATAGCTGATTCACTTAGTTATAAAGCAGAAACTAACACACCATTGTAAAGCAATTATACTCCAATAATTATGTAAGGAAAAAAAAATAGCACATTGAGTGGCCTATCAACGAAATCCTCACCTGACCTAGGAGTGAGCATTCCTAGTACCATGGAACAAAATGGTCATAAAATGCCTCCCAAACTATGGTTGAATTTAAGACCATGAGGGGTCCCTGCCAGCTAAAAATTGTCATTTGCCATCTGCCTCTACAAAAATTAGGTCACTAGTCATTGCAGTCGCTGACCTTCACCCAGGAGTTCAGGGCAGAGATCAGGAATGAGGAACTCTGTGTTCTGGGAAAAACTGGAAGAATAGGCCTTCAGCTAGTTATTTTCAGGAGAATATTGTATGAGCCCAATGTCTTGTATTTTCTCATATCTGGAAAGCACTAAAATCATTCATGGAGACATTTGCTCCTTATGACTAGCAGCAACCCTCTGCCAAAATGTGTGCTTGATTGCACGAGTCTCCCTTCAACAAAATCACGTATATACTGACCTCTCCTGCACTTCTTTGGGGCAGTTCCTCAGAGCTATCTGAGAAGCTGTCTCCAGGCTATGGTCCTCCTTTTGCCCCAAATCAAACTTAATGCACAACTCTCATGTTGTGCATTTTTTTCATTCAACAAGGGTGAACACACAGCTTCTGCTGGGAGTCTGTGCTGAGTCACAGTGAGGACAGGGGCGGGGCTTGAACCTGAGGAGCTGGGAGGAAAAGGGTAAGGGTGGGTTGAATCTTCCTGGGGGAGGAGGAAGCCCAGCATGGGGAAAGCTAACTTCCATTTCTGCCTTCAGGGGGAGAAAAGAATCTATGCCTCAAATAGCAAAATTGCAATCTTTCCTTAGAGCCGAGCTGGAGAAACTGGGACATGTCAACTCTCCTTCCCCCTTTCCCCTCTACTTCCCCTACAGATTTCCTCCACACTCCCGATGGCATCCTGAAGGTCTGCTTATTCCCCATGTCATGTGAACATACAAGGCTTGTGTCCATGCCCCTGCCTCTCAGCCCTTTACTTGGCCCAAATTCTTTTTGGTTCAAGGTTTTCTCTTAATTTGCACTTAGCTTCCTAATTTTCACTCATCTAGCTGTCATAAAAACCTGCAAAGACCCAGGCAGGCCTGGCTTGGGGCAAGGGGTGTATGATTGGGTCACCCTATCTAAACTTCAGCAGCAACTTCAGCTCTGGAGACAACAGAGATCCCCTGCCACACACACACACACACACACACACACACACACACACACACACACTCTCAACCCCAATTCTTCTCACCTCACCATGGATTGTTGACGTGTAGTAGATACATTTGCATAATACCTGTAGGTAATGTGTTTGTTCCTCAGTTCTGGGTAAAATAAACCAAAACAGTTTTCCCTTCTCTCCTCCCTCCTTCCCTCCCTCCCTCCACCCCCTGCCTGTTTCCAGGATCAGGTCTTCTGGGGGATTGGACTGGCGTCTTTGAGAACACAGCTGACTCAGTCAGAGTCGGTCCTGGAGAGCTGCTCTGGGAAAAGCACACCATATCCTCAGAGTCTTCTGGGCGGGAGAGGGTGGGGGTGTTAGTGGTAAACACAGTGCTCCTGGGCAGCAGGTCCCTTTGGTGCAGTGAAAAGGCCACTTGATTGAGAGTCAGAAGAGCTAGAAGCTGGCTTCTGGACCATACTCTGCCACTCACTGGCTACATGGCCCCAGACAAGTTATTTTTCCTCTCCTGGCTTCACTTTATCCATCAGTCATCTCAGACAATTGACATCTATCATCCTGTCCTGCTCTGACAGCCAGTAAGTCTGTTCCAAGGTGGAAAAATGCCAAGATGGAGCCCTTGGGCACTTGACTTTTCCATCTAGAAACTTCTAAGTCCAGGCTAACGCATCTAGGACAGATTCCAGGGCTGAGGGGGGGGGGAGGTTTGTGGTGGGGGAGGTAGAGAAGCGGGTCAGAGGTCTATAGTGGGCAGAGGATGATGTGGAGAGGTGTAGGCGGAACAGGTGGAACAAAGGTGTCTGGAATTTACACTGAGCCAAAAACTCCGGCTTTCACAGTATGTCCAGGACACCCTGACTAGATGACCCTCCCCATGGCCAGGGTCCACTTGTGCTCTGGAGGCATGTGACCTCCATGCTTTCACCTGCCTTGAACAGCGCAGCCTTGGTTTCCTCATCCATAAAATTGACCTAGGAAAACCACCCCATAGCATGGTTATGAGGGCTTAATGAGCTGACTTATGGAGAGTCTAGCACAGATATTTTATCAACAAGGCAAGGAGGCAGCACCAAGCAGGTGGAGTACTGGGGGTGGAAAGAGTAGAAGAGTGAAAAATTCTGGAATCTGCTCTGTGCAGCCAGTCATGCTAAAGTCCCACAGGTACCAGGTTTGGGTGTCTTTACAGGTACCCAGTGAAAAGCTTCTATTTGGCATGTGGCTCTGGGAGCAAGATAACATCACAGAGGGTCTAAAGACCCCCAGGGCCTGGCCCTCATCCCCTTTGTCCTGCTTCTGTCCTCCCAAGGCCCCTGTCCCAGGTTTCTCCACTAACCCTTCACACCTACAGTCTCTGCACTGGGGGAAAGGGTGGATAGGGGAGAGGGAGGGCTGATGTGGAAGCAACTCCTGAGGGGCAGCCCTGCATGTCTTCCTTCCTTGAGTTCTCCAAACTGGTCTAGATACCCCAAGTCAGGAAGAGGCCTGCGCATGGAGGCTGAAGCTATCCCAGTCACCCCTCAGGACACCAGCAGGGAAGGGGGGTGTCAAGGTTCAGCTCAGCTCCGGGTGGGTACATGAGGTTTTAGGATTCTCCCCTTCCCAACAGCAGGAGGTTATTTTGGTCCTTGCCTTATTTTTCAGCATTGTTCTGGGCAGCATGTGTACGAGAAGGAGGAAGAGGAGCAGTGCTGGGAAACAACAGGCAGTTTGGAAGGAAAAGATTTCTGGATGGCAGGGAAGCCCCTGGCCTTTCCCCAGTGGGGCCAACCCCAAGCCAAGTCTGCCTCTGCAGCGGCTTCCCTGAAGTTCCCTTCCTCTCCTTTTTTCCTCTACCCTTCCCGCTTCAGATTTGCAATCTAAGTCTCTCTGCCTCCTTTTCCCTCCCTCGTCCTCTGTCCCTTCTCCAGGATCAGAGGCTCCTACGGGGGAGATGCTGGATCTGTAGGAAGTAGTGTCGACTCAGGCTGAGTATTCCCTGTGGATCGGTGTGTTTGTGAGGTCAGGGGGGCGCGGAATAAGTCAGGGCCAGTTAGTCCAAGTCCCTCCAGACAGCACGGAACTGTTCCTAAATCCTGAAGATGTCACTTTCATTTCTTCTTAAACTCATTGTTCGTTCGTTCATTAATCCATTCACTTATTCTATTCAACAGACATTTATTGAACCCCTTTCATTGTATCAGACAGTGAGCTGAGCACTGGGGATATAGAGATAAGAAAACCTCCCAGTCAGGTGGGGAACAGAAGGCATAAACGACCCCAAAACACAGTCCTCCTGTGAGGACTGGGGAAGATTTTTTCTACTTCGAACCTAAGTCTTTCTACCCCCACTGATGAGTACTTCCTCCTGTTGAATTTCAGCAGGCGTGGAAAAGAGCTCAGGCCAGTGCTAGAAGGATCGCTATGATACGATAAACAGAGAATCCCCTCAGGGCTTGGCAAAGGAGCCTCCAAAGGCTGGGAAGGAGGGTCAGGTCTTAGGGGTTCATAGAGCTGCTTGCTCCTGTTTTAGCTGTTTTGACTTATATGACATATGGGTTGCTAGTATAAGATTTGATTAGCCATGTGACTTTAAAAAATTTTGAAAATCTGAGCTTCAACTCAACCTGTCCATTGTATAGATAAGAGAACTGAGACCCAGAAAGGCAACAAACTTGTCCCAACCCATCCATGAGTTGGAGGTCAGAGCCTGGTGCCTGGGGAGATGTCTGGAGGTGAGCCATGCTCAGAGAATCCCTCAAGCACCAGCGCTTCAAACTCAGAACTTGGTTGAGTGAGGGTTTTGGCTTTCACACCCTCCCCAGCTCACATGGGAGGGAGGCAGGCTGTGAACATGCACAGGTGGACACACATTTCTACAATAATTAAAATCCCCCTCACAGTTGCACAGCAGCTTAGTGTTCACACAAACACACAGTATGCCTCACATAACAGCATCTCACTTAATGCTCACCACACACCTGGGAAATAGCAAAGGAGATGTTATTAGTCCCCAATCATAGATGAGGAAACCAAGGTTGAGGGTAGTTAAAGGAGAGCCATGCAGCAGAGATGAGACTGACCCAGATGTGATGTGCTTTACTCAGGGCGGTGTGTGTGAGGGTCAGGGGGTGATTAGAACCACTGAACCAATTGGTCTGCGAGGAGTTTCTGGAGGAGGAGAACCTCCAGCAGCCCCATCCATTCATTTACTTGCTCAGCTGGTTTTTATTAAGGACCTCCTATGAAGATGACACTATTCTAAGGGGCCATCCAAGAGCTCAAAGCTCAGGGGCTGGAGTGTCAAGTCTGCTCCGGGGTGTGTTCTGAGTGCCATAGACAAAAGAGAGAGCACATGGGGCCAGCAAGGGCTAGTAGCGACCTTGGAAGATGGGGAAGACGCTCTGTTTTTGTGCAGAGGGGCTGGTGGCATGGAGGAGAGTATTCTGGGCAGACAGCAAGAGCAAACTGCCTGAGCAAGGGAGGTATGTTTTGAGCAAGGCCAGGGGTTTGGCGAGAGCATTGGCCTCCAGCTGGGCTGATGGGTGATAGTGAGGGGTTACGTTTCTGAAAGCTTCCCAGGGGAGGCTGAGAAGACTGCAGGGGGCTGTGCACCCAAGTAAAGCTGGAAGGCCTCGGTGCCTGTCCCGGCTCCACACTTCAGCCTTCAGTGAACCCCCGCAATTCACCACATCTCTCTGAGCCTCAGTTCTCTTACCCATAAAGGAGGGACAATCACATTACCTATTTTATTTATTTGAAAGTGTTTCTCAGGTTGTAAATCACTAGGCAGATATCATGGTCTATTCTATTGGTGATGGAAAGACTTTGTAGATTTTTGAGCAGGAGACTGAAGGATCTGAAAGAGGCTTTGGAAGGATCATTCTGTGACTCTGCAGAGTGAGATGGAAGAGGGAGAGGGTAAAAGCAGGGAGACCTGTCAGAGGTAACAGCAGTCTTGGTCAAAGAAGATTAAAAGCCAAACATAAGAGGAAGCAGTGGGGACAGAGGAGATGAGCAAGAGAGATGTCACATAGGATTCCCGGGCTCCTTGGCCAGTCAAGCAGAACAGCCAGGCAAAGTTGACTCTTGGATTTCAAGCTTGAACTCCTGGGGAAATACGGATGCCTATAAGGGAGATAGGAAGCAGCAGAGAAGGATGGGAAGTCCACTCCTGGACAGGTTGGTGGCATGTGCCTATGGCGACATCCAGGCGCAGGGTCCAGCAGGCTTGTGGAAATGGCCAGGGGGACAACTGGAACTCCCTTGGATATCTGGGTCATCTCAACTGTGTTCTGGGAGAGAAGAGATCACTCAGGGAGAGGATGTAGAAGAGAAGTTGGAAAGAAGCAGGGCTGTGCCCATAGCACCAGGGAGGGAGAGCAGCCAAAGTGGGGAGCAGGCTAGCAGGTATTTCAGGAAGAAGGGTCCTGGGGGGGGTTCAGGGCTGGAGAGCAGCTGTGAATGATACGAGGGGGAAGTGGTAAGATTTTGTGACAAGAAGGGGGAAGAGTGGGGTAGAAGTACCGTCTCACAGGTTAACACTGGAGCAGGCAGGAAAAGGTGGGGTGTGGGTGCAGATGAGGCTTTGAAAGGGTTTGGCAGGGAAGAGAATAAAAGATGGACTGTTAGCTGCAAGAGAGTGGGGTCAAAAAGAGGTTGGTTTTAGATGGGGAGAACTGAGCATGCTTACAGCCTGAGGGAGGGACACAGTGGCATCTCTTCCTCAAGGAAGAGATGAATCAGAGGGAAGAGAGACTGAGAAGAGACCCTACTTGTCAAGGTCCTAAGTGGTTAATGACGGCTGCTGGGCACAGAGTTTTGGATGCTCAGAAACTTGGAAGTACTAGTGCTCCAAGCCCCTCTCCCCTGCTCCCACTGAATCTTGAGGGGAGGTTCCCAGGTCTCCTGCCCCAACCCAGTCTCTCCGAAAAGCCCCTACACTCCCCTGCCCCCACCCACACCCGACACGAAGCCAGCAGTTTGCCCTGCCATGTTGCACATCAGTTAAAGAACCAGCCTTCTCTCGGCATCAGCTCCTCTTCATCTGGGCCCATGGCCCAGCCCCCACTCCTGACCCCAGCCCACAGGGTACTTGCTATGAATTTCTTGGCTTCTCTGGCCCTTGATGGCAGCCAAAAGGGCACCTCTGGGCAATCCATCTGCCACCCCACCACAGGCTGGAAGACCTGGAGTTGACTACCATTAGAGCTCACACCTCCCGGCACAGCCCACCCCATCCTGGCCAGAATATTCGTGCCCAATTGTCTGAACTCCTCAAACATCACCTCTAAGGGTGCAAGGCAAGGATTCTCTGCTTCCCCTTCCCTCAGTGTGCAGAAGGAAAAATCAAGGCTAGGGAATTATGTGACTTCTATTGGAGATTAGGCAGACTGGTATCCAGACTCCCTAATGCCTCCCTTATTCCTTCTCACTCATCAAACAGTGCTCTTGCCCCTCAAGAAAGGAATATGCCCACTACTTTCTGTATGTTCTGAGAAGGAGAAGAAGACCATGAAGACTGGGGGAAAAAGGGAAGGAAGGACAAAAGTAGTGTTGCCAGATTAAATTCAGAACCAGTTAAAAATTTTTAACAGATTTATTGAGATACAATTTACATAACATAAAGTTCTCCCATATAAAGTATACAATTCAATGGTTTTTAGTATATTTACAGAATTGTGCAACCATTACTGTAATTTAATTTTAGAACATTTTTCTCACTCCCCCAAAAATTTTACACCCATTAGCAGTCATTTCCCATCCCCTCCCCACCCTTACCCAGCTCCAGGCAAATACTAATCTACTCTGATCTCTATGGATTTTCCTGTTCTAGACATTTCATATAAATGGAACAAAACAATATGTGGTCCTTTGTTACTGGCTTCTTTCACTTAGCATAACCTTTTCAAAGTTCATCTATATTGTCCCACGTGTCAGTGTTTCATTCCTTTTTATGGCTGAATGATATTCTGTTGTGTGGATATCCCACATTTTGTTTATCCCTTCTTGGGTTGATGTATGTTTGGGTTGTTTCCACTTTCAGACTATTATGAATAATGCTGCTATGAACATTCATGTACTGATACAAGTTTTTGTGTGAACCTATATTTTCATTTGTCTTGAGTGTATATAGACAGAAGTAAAAGTAGAACCATGTGCCTCACCCTTTCTCACATTTCTTTCATATACCATTATGCTGCCTTGTTGGGAAGCTAGTGCCCTTTAACAGATTAAAACACTGAGGCTCAGAGGGAGGCCTGAAAACACCAAATGCTAGAGCTGAAATATGAACCCAGTCCAGGGTTCCTTCCAACAGAGCACAATGAGCCCCTCTCAGAGAGTCTGCAGCCCGCTCAAGGGAATAAAACACATGAACTTTGAAAAGCAATATAATGTGAACATTCACCTCATCACTCTGAACTCCTAATCAAGTGCTTTGTGGACTGTGTCCTGGCGTAAGGGCTTAGACTGAAGCCAGAATCTTCTTGGAAGGAGTAAGGTAGAAAGCTAGCCAGTGGAATGGCCACTTTCCTCCAGTGGGACCCCGGGAGCCTGCCAGGGAGCCCACCACACACAGGTTTTCATAGTGATTTGTCCAACTGAAGCCCTGCCCAGGAGGGATGGAGCCAGGAGTCAAAGCACTAGGCACTCATCCCATCACACTGAGGAGACAACATTCCTGGGAAACAGTTCTGGGAAAAGAATGGACAGGAGACCTTTATTCTGCTTCAGCTCATTCTCTCAGCTCCAGTCTTGTCCTGGCCCTAATTCCCTGATCTTAAGCAGAACTCTTAATATTCTATTCACATCTGCCTTGCCCCTCTGCCCTGAACCTAAGACCCTTTCACCAAAGAGCACTGGGAGTGTGAAAAGACTCTGCGCTAAGTATATTTTCCTGAAGTCAGGATGGATGGAGAGGTAGGCTGTGGCCTGGGCTCACCGGGCCCTCTGTGAGCCCACCCCAAAGTCCCAAATTCCAGGCCATGAGAACAAACAGGAGCTTGCCAGAGGTGTCCATCGATACCTAAGGGCCATCCACTCCATCCAGCTGATCAGATGGAGTGGGAGACACAGAAGAGCTCTCCAGTTGCTGGACTTTTCTATTTCAACCACTGTCCCTGGCCCAAGGGTTGGAGGGATTCCATCTAAGGCTCCTGGTACATAGTAGAGCTCAAGAAGCATTTATTGAATGCTGAATTTTCAGAATAATATAGTACAAGACTACAACAACAAGAAGTCTAGCAATGCTTTCTTGTTTATTTAGAACTCACTTAACTCACAGCATTGCTGGTGAAGTAAGTATAATTATTTTCCCTTTTTCCAGAGCAGGAAACTGTGGTGCAGGGAGGTGTGTGGATATGCTCAGAGAAGGGATCCAGAGCCAGAAGAAGCCACCCAGCTCAGGGCTGTTGCCTGGGGCTCAGGGTCCCCCTGCTGGCTGCCGGAAGCCTGGGTGTGGGGTGAGGCTCTCGGAAGGGCCGGCTTCCACTCCAGAAGCAGAGGCTCCCTCCCTGGGCCGGCTCTGGGCTCGGTTCCTGAGGCTGGGAGGGGGCTCAAGGCTAGGGGGACCATCAGATGCACTGTGAAAGGCTTCAGGTGGGATGCTCCAGGGTAGAATGGACAAGACCTGTGGGAGACAGGCAGAGCCCATGCCCCCTAACCTTTCTAGGCTTTGCCCATCTCCTCTGGAGAGCCCACCAAGAGGGAATGCATAGACTGCTCTCCTGACGCCCAATCCAAAGTACTTTGTTCCCCTTTTTCTAGACAAAGCCTTCTAAACCAGCCCAAAGCAACGGGATGGCTCCTATTTAGAGAAATCTCTAGAGAAGATGATTTTCCAGCTTCCTTTACTTTTCACCGCACCTCATCTAGCAGCTCTCAGTTCTGACAGTGAGAAAGGCTAGCTTAGACCCATCCACCTCTTGTTCCTTCTGGAAATGTGGGTCTGCTGGCTTTCCGCTGGATATTTTGTTAATTCAATCCTCCTCAAGGATTATGAGTTTGGTCTGTAGTGTCAAACAAATTTGGCATCAAATCTCACTTCTGTCCCTTCTTAGTGTCTGACTTTGAGCACATAACCAAGAAACCTCATTTTTCTCACTTATAAAATGGGCTTAACTTTCATAATGGGCTGTTGGGAATATTCAGTGATATATCATAAAATCAATAGCACTGTGCATATAGTGTGTTCAGTAAATGTTATTAATAATTATTATTCTTTTTGTAGTTCTTTTACCTTTCTTACTCTATCACTTAACTAAAGCGGAGTGGGATGTGAGGGGTACAGTAGGCAGGTAGGAGTTCTGGACAGAAAAGTGTGGCGCATCCTGTCATGTGCTTGAAATGTCCCCAACCTGGTCACCTCCTTTTGCGCCTACCCTTGTCTGCAAAGGGAGGGGTGGCAGCTGCTCCCCCCACACCTGCCCAGGCCCTGACCCAGCCAAAGGACTGGCACAGCTGCTGGAACGGTGCAAATGTCTTGGATTTAGGGCTAGGTAGAGGACAGCTGAGGATGGGGGAAGAGGGTGAAGGGCCAGATAAGGAACACTCTTTTCTCTCTCATTATGTCCACTTACCCTGCAGCTTCCTAAGCCTTTCAGGTCAGCCTGGGACCTCTGACCTCATGGCTGCTCCACCCTGGGGGTTGGACAGGAGGTGCCCCCCCTCTTTCCCTCCTTTGCCCTCTGCCCTCTCATGCCTCCTCCCCCATGGCTGAACCCGCCCACCCCACCCCCATGCCGCTGCTCCCTCCCTCACCCATGTGCTGCCCAGCTGTCACTGGCCCTGAGCTGGGCACTCTGCCTGCCTGTACCACTCATGAATTGCCACTATTCACACTCTGGCTCCAGGGTCTCCACCTGTTCCCCTTGGTCTGCACAGCAGGACTGTGTGGCTCATCTGTTGTCCTCCATCCAGGACCCAGTGCAAGAGACTAAACTTAAAAATTCCCAACTTCCACCTGCCAGGACTTGGGTAGGGAGGACTGGCTGAGAGGCAGAGTCTTAGTTAGGGGCACCTCATCTCCTGGAAGACCAGGCCTGGTTCTTCCCTGTCCCTGACCCACCAGCACTGTCTGAAACAGCCTGCAATGCAGTGTGAAGAAAAAGCAAGAAGCCCACTCTTCCCAAAAGGACATTTGCATATTTCATAACGTTCTCTTATTACATTTCATTTATTCGTGGCCAGGGCCTGAATCAGGAGCTGGCCAGTGTACAATGTAAACAGAAATACACACAGTGGCAACATTTAAAAAATTAATTTTTTATTGGGGCTTCCCTGGTGGCGCAGTGGTTGAGAGTCCGCCTGCCGATGCAGGGGACACGGGTTCGTGCCCCGGTCTGGGAAGATCCCACATGCCACTGAGTGGCTGGGCCCGTGAGCCATGGCCGCTGAGCCTGCGCGTCCGGAGCCTGTGCTCTGCAACGGGAGAGGCCACAACAGAGAGAGGCCCTCGTACCGCAAAAAAAAAAAAAAAATTCATTTCTTATTATACAAGCAATATGTGAATACAGTTTCCTTGATTGGGAAAATGAAACCATTGCAGTTCAGGCTCACATTCCCTTTGATCAGTCCTCTAAATCCAGACCATTTCCCCTAAACACAGAGGTGACCACTGTTACCAGCTTGTCTATATATTTGCATAATATATCCATAGAAAATATATAATTCTATCATGTGGGTTTGGGTTTTGCTGTTATTTTTTACATAAATTGTAAACTACAAATATTTTGCAACTAAATTCACTAAAAAAGGTCTTATCTAAGTCAGTACATATAGATTTACAACAATCTCTTTAAATACTACATGATATTCCTAGCATAGACACATCACAGTTTATTTAGCCATCTCCCTATTGATAGACATCAGGTTCTGTCATTTTCTCTCATTATAAACATTGTGTTCTGTCACATGCTTGAGGCTTCTCCAGCCTGGTCCTATGTTCCTACCCCTGTGAAGAAGAAAATTTATCATTTATACTGTGTTTTAAGGGTGTAGAAATGGCAAAAGTGTCCTTAGGAGCATTTTATAACAAATTTTTAGTAATTTAAAAAATCCTGGGTCCTATTAAGATGATCTCTGCACCCACCTAAGGACAAATTACTGCTCTAGGAAAGAGAGTGCACCCAGTGAGGTAGAAGGAGATGCAAAAGAGAGTAGAAAGTGAAAGAAAAGTGAACAGAAAAGAGCAAGAAAGAGAAAGACATAAAAGGACATGTATATGACAGAGCTCTCTGCAACAGGATAAAACTGGAAATGTCTAGCAGAAAAGAAAGAGTTAAGTAAAATTTGTCATATCCATTCACCAGAATATTATGTAGCCATTAAAATGATAATTATGAAGACTATGTAGGAGCATGAAAAATGCTTCTGATATTAAGTTAAAAAGTAGACTACAAAATTAAAACTGCATTATGATGGCAACCATGAAAAATGATGGGAAGGGAATATAGGCAAATAAAACAATTTGATTTGTTGTAGTAGCAGAATTGTGGGTATACTATTATTATTGCTTACTTACATTAATATTGTCATAATATTGTTTTGCAATATATGATTAACATTAAAATTAAATAGCACAGGAAGAAGGAGGGAAAGGAAAATGAATAAAAAGAAAAAGGAGAAGAGAGGGAGGGGAGAAGGGCATGGAAGAAGAAATGAGAGAGGAGAAGAGAGAAGAAAAGAGAGGGATTGGATTAAAGCCCATGTTTTGAGGGCTGGGCCATCTTTAGCAGCCACGTCAGCCATAGTATTGACTCAGGCTCTTCTTCCAGGCTCTGTGGACTGAAAACAGTTTTCACTGTACACAGATGTTCACCTCCCACCCTCTTCCCTTCAGTATTTTTTAAAGCCTATTAAGGAGTTAGGGATACCAAGCTCAGGATTTCAAGAAACTCAAATTCTAGTGGCTAGAGAGAGATAGGGGCATAGATGTGTGAGCAAACAATTACAGCCAATCAACAAAAGCTCAAATAGATGTCTAAAACTCTGTAGGTGGAGGCTGTAGGGTCCCAGAGGCTTCATGAGCAAGAGACATTTGAGCTGTGTTTCAAAAACTGGGCAGGAGATTATCAGACAGAGAAAGGGGGGTAGCATCTTAACATCCTAGGCAGAAGGCACAAGTGCAAAGGCACCAGGGTCTACACACACACACACACACCACATATACTACCATTTAGTATGGCTAAACATAGGGTTCAGGAGGAACAGAGGCAAGAGATGAGGCCTTGAATTTATCCTAAGGGCAATGAGAAGGATTAAAGCGCTTAATCAGAGCAATAGCATACTCTAATTTGTGCTTTAGAGAGATGACTGTTGAGGCAATGAGGAAAGTGTGTGGTAGTAGGGCAAAGTGGAGAGAAGGAACATAAATTAGGAGGTTATTGTAAGAGTTCGATAAGAAAGAGTAAGACCCTAAACTGGGGCAATTAATGGCATAAGGGTAGAAGGATTAACTCAAGAAATCTTTATGTAGAAATAATAGAACTTTATTCATTAACTCATTTAGTGAACAACTTTTGAGCGCCTCCTATGGCATTGGGTAGTCAGTGATCAAAGACAGTGTCTGTCTTAAGAGGGGAAGATAGACAAGGAGATAGCTGGTTACAGATCAGTGTGAAAAGTGCTATGATAGAGATAAGCCAGTGAGGGAGAGGCCTTGAGAGATCAGGAATAAATGGGATATGGGAAAGGAGGGAGGAGGGGTCTAAGATGACTTCCAGGTTTTCACCTCAGATGTTGAGTGGAGAGTTGAGCCACTGGCTAAGGTGAGGAGCTCAGGGTAAGTGTGTGTCTGGAGGCACATGGTCATTTTGATTTGGGTCTCTCAACTCTTCCTTTGCCACCACCCCATTGAGAAAGGCCAATTGTGGTTTAGGGAGCCTGTTGTTGCCTTCCCAGTTGGAAGAATTGCATGGAAAACAGCTAGTATAGTTCCTGGCACATAGTAAGTGCTCAATAAATGTTAAATAAAGAAAATTAGTAAAAAGTGCAGAAACTTAAAGCAAGATTCATACTTACCATGCTGCCTCTCTCCATAAAACCGTTGAGGGATGTGTGGCCCACTGGCCCTGAAAGGCAGTCCACCAGAGACTTTTGACAGACCCTCAGCCTCCCAAGAAGAGGTTGTTAAAGAGAGTATGGATATAAACATGCAAAAACTGAGCTCACTGTTGGTAGATTGGGCTCCCATAAAGAAAGGGATAGATGCGGCAGAGGGCTCTCAGCAGTTTATTCCCATCAAAAGGCATCTGCAGTGCATCATTTGTTTGAAGAATATGTACTGTGAACTTTGAAAACCACCTCATTGCATGATACCATGGACGAAGTCACCAAAGTTGTGAATTTTCTTTGTTCTTGTGCTTTTACTATTGTCTCTTTACTGAAATTTTAGAAAAAGATGAAGCAGAGTATGGAGACCTTGTTTATGTTGATGCTGTTGGGTAGTAAAGTCATGGAAAACTTGTTGAAAGATTTACTGAACTGCTTCTCCACCACAGAGAATTAAAAGGCTTTGAGGGACCCAACTCATCAGACCTCAGGCAGCTCATGTCTTCCAGATGTGACAAGACTTGTAAACACTCTAATCTTGAAAGCAAAACACTGCTGATGCATTGGATGGAGGAAGTGCTCATGTTGAGCTTAAGCCAGACATGTGGACTAAGTGACTGACCACTAGAACCTGCTTTCATTTCTTATTGCTTCACTACATTGAGTGCAAAGAAATCACCAACAGTGAAGAAAGGCAGTGCTGTTTGATGGACATAAAGTCACTTTTTAAGAGAAATTCTCAGATTTTGGTAAGTATGAATCTTGCTTTAAGTTTTATATTTATTTACCTTTTTGAAATTAACATGTATTGAGTGCTTATATGCTCCAGGGACTAGTCTAGGTGTTTTACATGTACTCATTCATTCCAGCCTCACAACAAACCTAAGAGGTAGTTTCTAGCATTATTCTCATTTCACAAATATTAACAGTGAAGTTAAGAAGAAAGACTTTTAAGTGGGGGAGCCTGGACTCTACCCTGGCAGTCTGACTTCTGTGCTCTTAACCACTCTGTGTAAACTTGAAGATGTGTCTAATCACCAAGCATCAGCCCTATCAGTGGGGCTTCATTTCCAAGGAACTTATTTTAGTGAAAGTGAATTATGCTCACCAAGAAGACTCAATTTTCCTAGAATTTTAGAAAGCACTGGATAAATCCCAGAGTCTAAAATATCCTACTCTGTGGTCTAGCTCTGGGCAACACTTGGGTCCATTTTCTTTTTCTCATGAAACCACTGAGGGCAGTGCTGAGAAACATCACTAGTGAGTAAATCTGGAGACTGTTGAGAGGTGCCCTGCTGCAGCACCGTCCACAACTCCATTTGTTTAAATTCCTGTCCTCATGGACTTCATCAATTCTCTCAAAATCAACCCACATCTAGTATAGGCCTATAAGAGTGCACTTTTGTATAAATTATGTTAATCTAACTGCTTTTATACTGCTTTTGTGTTGTTGTTAAAAATCCATAAATTTGTTCAGCCAGCTTCACTGTTGTTATTTTTAAGTTACAGACTTCATGTTCTGAGGTATAGCATCGTATGTTGTTTTTTTAAAAAATTTTTATTGTAGTATAGTTGCTTTACAATTTTGTGTTAATTACTACTGTACAGCAAAGTGAATCAGCTACACGTATACATATATCCCCTCTTCTTTGGATTTCCTTCCCATTTAGGTCACCACAGAGCATTGAGTAGAGTTTCCTGTGCTATACAGTAGGTTCTCATTAGTTACCTATTTTATACATAGTATCAATAGTGTATATATGTCAATCTCAATATCCCAATTCATCCCACCCACCCCCCCTTTCCCCCTTGGCATCAATATGTTTGTTCTCTACGTCTGTGTCTCTATGTCTGCTTTGTAGATAAGATCGTCTATACTAATTTTTTCAGATTCCACATATACGTGCTAATATACTTCTTTTTCTCTTTCTGACTTACTTCACTCTGTATGACAGTCTCTAGGTCCATCTACATCTCTACAAATGACCCAATTTCATTCCTTTTTATGACTCAGTAATATTCCATTGTATATATGCACCACATCTTCTTTATCCATTCCTCTGTTGATGGACATTTAGATTGTTTCCATGTCTTGGCTATTGTAAACAGTGCTGCAATGAACATTGGGTTGCATGTGACTTTTTGAATTATGGTTTTCCCTGGGTATATGCCCAGTAGTGAGATTGCTGGATCACATGGTAGTTCTAGTTTTAGTTTTTTAAGGAACCTACATACTGTTCTCCATAGTGGCTACATACTGTTCTCTATAGTGGCTACATACTGTTCTCCATAGTAGCTGTATCAATTTACATTCCCACCAACAGTGCAAGAGGGTTCCCTTTTCTCCACACCCACTCCAGCATTTATTGTTTGTAGAAGGTTTGATGGTGGCCATTCTGACCAGTGTGAGGGGATACCTCATTGTAGTTTTGATTTGCATTTCTCTAATAATTTGTGATGTTGAATATCTTTTCATATTTTTTTTGCCAACTGTATGTCTTCTTTGCAGAAGTGTCTGTTTAGGTCTTCTGCCCATTGTTTTGATTGGGTTGCTTGTTCTTTTGCTATTGAGCTGCATGAGCTGCTTGTATATTTTGGAGATTAATCCTTTGTCAGTTGCTTCATATTTTCTCCCATTCGGAGGGCTGTCTTTTTGTCTTGTTTATGGTTTCCTTTGCTGTGCAAAAGCTTTTAGTTTAATTAGGTCCCATTTGTTTATTTTTGTTTTTATTCTCGTTACTCTAGGAGGGGGGTCAAAACAGATCTTGCTCAAAAAAGATGAGATTTATGTCAAAGAGTTATGCTTATGTTATGCTTATGCTTATGTTTTCCTCTAAGAGTTTTATAGTGTCTGGCCTTACATTTAGGCCTTTAATTTATTTTGAGTTTATTTTTGTGCATGGTGTTAGGGAGTGTTCTAATTTCATTCTTTTACATGTAGCTGTCCAGTTTTCCCAGCACCACTTATTGAAGAGGCTCTTTGCTCCATTTGTATATTCAGGCTTCCTTTGTCATAGATTAGGTGGCCATAGGTACATGGGTTTATCTCTGAACTTTCTATGCTGTTCCATTAATCTATATTTCTGTTTTTGTGCCAGTACCATACTGTCTTGATTACTGTAGCTTTGTAGTATAGTCTGAAGTCAGGGAGCCTGCTTCCTCTGGCTCTGTTTTTCTCTCTCAAGATTGCTTTGGCTATTCAGGATCTTTTGTGTTTCCATACAAATTGTGAAATTTTTTGTTCTAGTTCTGTGAAAAATGCCATTGGTAATTTTATAGTGACTGCATTGAATCTGTAGATTGCTTTGGATAGTATAGTCATTTTCACAGTATTGATTCTTCCAATCCAGGAACATGGTATATCTCTCCACCTGTTGGTGTAGTCTTTGATTTCTTTCATCAGTATCTTATAGTTTTCTACATACAGGCCTTTGCCTCCTTATGTAGGTTTATTCCTAGGTATTTTATTCCTTTTTGTTGCAATGGTAAATGGGATTGTTTCCTTAATTTCTCCTTCTGATCTTTTGTTGTTAATGTATAGGAATGCAAGAGATTTCTGTGTATTAACGTGTATCCTGTGACTTTATTAAATTTGTTGATTAGCTCTAGTAGTTGTCTGGTGGAATTGTTAGGATTTTCTATGTATAGTATCATGTCATCTGCAAACAGTGACAGTTTTACTTCTTCACTGCCAATTTGGATTCCTTTTATTTCTTTTTCTTCTCTGATTGCCATGGTTAGGACTTCCAAAACTATGTTGAATAATAGTGGTGAGAGTGGGCACCCTTTTCTTGTTCCTGATTTTAGAGGAAATGCTTCCAGCTTTTCACCATTGAGAATGATGCTGGCTGTGGGTTTGTCATATAAGGCCTTTATTATGTTGAGGTAGGTTCCCCCTATGCCCACTTTCTGGAGAGTTTTTATCATAAATTGGTATTGAATTTTGTCGAATGCTTTTTCTGCATCTATTGAGATGATCATATGGATTTTATTCTTCAATTTGTTAATATGGTGTATCACATTGATTGATTTGCATATATTGAAGAATCCTTGCACCTCTGGGATAAATCCCACTTGATCATGGTGTATGATCCTTTTAATGTGTTGTTGGATTTGGTTTGCTAGTATTTTGTGGAGGATTTTTCCGTCTATGTTCATCAGTGATATTGGCCTGTAATTTTCTTTTTTTGTAATATCTTTATCTGGTTTTAGTATAAGCGTGATGGTGGCCTCCTAGAATGAGTTTGGGAGTGTTCCTCCCTCTGCAATTATTTGGAAGAGTTTGAGAAGGATAGGTGTTAGCTCTTCTCTGAATGTTTGATAGAATTTGCCTGTGAAGCCATCTGGTCCTGGACTTTTGTTTCTTGCAATATTTTGAATCACAGTTTCAATTTCATTACTTGTGATTGGTTTTATCTTCTCAAAGAACCAGCTTTTAGTTTTATTGATCTTTGCTATTGTTTTGTTTCTATTTCATTTATTTCTGCTCTGATCTTTTTTAATTATTATTATACAGTCACATTTATTTTATTTTTTTAACATCTTTATTGGAGTAAAATTGCTTTACAATGGTGTGTTAGTTTCTGCTTTATAACAAAGTGTTACGCCTAAGTTTTTCATGACATTTTTTTTTGCTTAGATTCCATATATATGTGTTAGCGTATGGTATTTGTTTTTCTCTTTCTGACTTACTTCACTCTGTATGACAGACTCTAGGTCCATCCACCTCACTACAAATAACTCAATTTCGTTTCTTTTTATGGCTGAGTAATATTCCATTGTATATATGTGCCACATCTTCTTTATCCATCCATCTGTTGATGGACACTTAGGTTGCTTCCATGTCCTGACTATTGTAAGTAGAGCTGCAATGAACACTGTGGTACATGACTCTTTTTGAATTATGGTTTTCTCAGGATATATGCCCAGTAGTGGGATTGCTGG
>NC_041217.1:41495532-41497469 GCF_002837175.3 Physeter macrocephalus
AGATTGCTTTTGCTATTTGGGGTCTTTTGTGTTTCCATACAAATTGTGAAATTTTTTTTTCTAGTTCTGTAAAAAATGCTAGTGGTAGTTTGATAGGGATTGCATTGAATCTGTAGATTGCTTTGGGTAGTAGAGTCATTTTCACAATGTTGATTCTTCCAATCCAAGAACATGGTATATTTCTCCACCTATTTGTATCATCTTTAATTTCTTTCATCAGTGTCTTATAGTTTTCTGCATACAAGTCTTTTGTCTCCTTAGGTAGGTTTATTCCTAGATATTTTATTCTTTTTGTTGCCGTGGTAAATGGGAGTGTTTTCTTAATTTCACTCTCAGATTTTTCATCATTAGTGTATAAGAATGCCAGAGATTTCTGTGCATTAATTTTGTATCCTGCTACTTTACCAAATTCATTGATTAGCTCTAGTGGTTTTCTGGTAGCATCCTTAGGATTCTCTATGTATAATATCATGTCATCTGCAAATAGTGACAGCTTTACTTCTTCTTTTCCTATTTGGATTCCTTTTATTTGTTTTTTTTTTTTTTCTCTGATTGCTGTGGCTAGAACTTCCAAAACTATGTTGAATAAGAGTGGTGAGAGTGGGCAACCTTGTCTTGTTCCTGATCTTAGTGGAAATGGTTTCAGTTCTTCACCATTGAGAACTTTGTTGGCTGTGGGTTTGTCATATATGGCCTTTATTATGTTGAGGAAAGTTCCCTCTATGCCTACTTTCTGCAGGGTTTTTATCATAAATGGGTGTTGAATTTTGTCAAAAGCTTTCTCTGCATCTATTGAGATGATCATATGGTTTTTCTCCTTCAGTTTGTTGCTATGGTGTATCACGTTGTTTGATTTGTGTATATTGAAGAATCCTTGCATTCCCAGAATACACCTCACTTGATCATGGTGTATGATCCTTTTAATGTGCTGTTGGATTCTGTTTGCTAGTATTTTGTTGAGGATTTTTGCATCTATGTTCATCAGTGATATTGGCCTGTAGTTTTCTTTCTTTGTGACGTCTTTGTCTGGTTTTGGTATCAGGGTGATGGTGGCCTCATAGAATGAGTTTGGGAGTGTTCCTCCCTCTGCTATCTTTTGGAAGAGTTTGAGAAGGATAGGTGTTAGCTCTTCTCTAAATGTTTGATAGAATTCGCCTGTGAAGCCATCTGGTCCTGGGCTTTTGTTTGTTGGAAGATTTTTAATCACAGTTTCAATTTCAGTGCTTGTGATTGGTCTGTTCATATTTTCTATTTCTTCCTGGTTCAGTCTCGGCAGCTTGTGCATTTCTAAGAATTTGTCCATTTCTTCCAGGTTGTCCATTTTATTGGCATACAGTTGCTTGTAGTAATCTCTAATAATCTTTTGTATTTCTGCAGTGTCAGTTGTTACTTCTCCTTTTTCATTTCTAATTCTATTGTTTTGAGTCTTCTCCCTTTTTTTCTTGATGAGTCTGGCTAATGGTTTATCAATTTTGTTTATCTTCTCAAAGAACCAGCTTTTAGTTTTATTGATCTTTGCTATCGTTTCCTTCATGTCTTTTTCATTTAGTTCTGATCTGATCTTTATGATTTCTTTCCTTCTGCTAACTTTGGGTTTTTTTTTTTCTTTCTCTAATTGCTTTAGGTGCAAGGTTAGGTTGTTTATTTGAGATGTTTCCTGTTTCTTAAGGTAGGATTGTATTGCTATAAACTTCCCTCTTAGAACTACTTTTGCTGCATCCCATAAGTTTTGGGTCATCGTGTCTCCATTGTCATTTGTTTCTAGGTATTTTTTGATTTCCTCTTTGATTTCTTCAGTGATCACTTCGTTATTAAGTAGTGTATTGTTTAGCCTCCAGGTGTTTGTATTTTTTACGGATCTTTTCCTCTAATTGATATCTAGTCTCATAGCGTTGTGGCCAGAAAAGATACTTGATACAATTTCAATTTTCTTAAAT
>NC_041217.1:41497513-41498801 GCF_002837175.3 Physeter macrocephalus
TAATGTATCATTTAAAGCTTGTGTTTCCTTATTTATTTTCATTTTGGATGATCTGTGCATTGGTGAAAGTGGGGTGTTAAAGTCCCCTACTATGATTGTGTTACTGTCGATTTCCCCTTTTATGGCTGTTAGTATTTGCCTTATGTATTGAGGTGCTCCTATGTTGGCTGCAAAATTATTTACAATTGGTATATCTTCTTCTTGGATCAACCCCTTGATCATTATGTAGTGTCCTTCTTTGTCTCTTGTAATAGTCTTTATTTATTTTATTTTATTTTGTTTTTATTTTTAGTCTTTATTTTAAAGTCTATTTTGTCTGATATGAGAATTGCTATTCCAGCTTTCTTTTGATTTCCATTTGCATGGAATATCTTTTTCCATCCCCTCACTTTCAGTCTTTATGTGTCTCTAGGTCTGAAGTGGGTCTCTTGTAGATAGCATATATACGTGTCTTGTTTTTGTATCCATTCAGCCAGTCTGTGTCTTTTGGTGGGAGCATTTAATCCATTTACATTTAACGTAATTATCAATATGTATGTTCCTATTCCCATTTTGTTAATTGTTTTGCGTTTGTTTTTGTAGGTCTTTTCCTTCTCATGTGTTTCATGGTTTTCGTTTTGTTTTGTTTTGTTTTGCGGTACGCAGGCCTCTCACTGCTGTGGCCTCTCCCATTGTGGAGCACAGGCTCCAGACGCACAGGCTCAGCAGCCATAGCCCACGGGCCCAGCCGCTCCGCGGCATGTGGGATCCTCCTGGACCGGGGCACCAACGCGTGTCCCCTGCATTGGCAGGTGGTCCCTCAAACACTGCACCACCAGGGAAGCCCCTTTTGTGTTTCTTGCCTACAGAAGTTCCTTTAGCATTTGTTGTAAAGCTGGTTTGGTGATGCTGAACTCTCTCTTGCCTGCTTGCCTGTAAAGGTTTTAATTTCTCCATCAAATCTGAATGAGATCCTTGCTGGGTAGAGTAATCTTGGTTGTAGCTTTTTCTCCTTCAACACTTTAAATACGTCCTGCCACTCTCTTCTGGCTTGCAGAGTTTCTCCTGAAAGTTCAGCTGTTAACCTTATGGGGATTCCCTTGGGTGTTATTTGTCCCTTGCTGTTTTTAATATGTTTTCTTTGTATTTAATTTTTGACAGTTTGATTAATATGTGTCTTGCCATGTTTCTCCTTGGATTTATCCTGTATGGTACTCTCTGTGCTTCCTGGACTTGATTAACTATTTCCTTTCCCATATTAGGGAAGTTTTCAACTATAATCTCTTCAAATATTTTCTCAGTCCCTTTC
>NC_041217.1:41499326-41499792 GCF_002837175.3 Physeter macrocephalus
TTCTATTTCCAAGATTTTGGATCATCTTTACTATCATTATTCTGAATTCTTTTTCAGGTAGACTGCCTATTTCCTCTTTATTTGTTAGATCAGGTGGGTTTTTATCTTGCTCCTTCATCTGCTGTGTGTTTTTCTGTCTTCTCATTTTGCTTATCTTACTGTGTTTGGGGTCTCCTTTTTGCAGGCTGCAGGTCCATAGTTCCCGTTGCTTTTGGTGTCTGTCCCCAGTGGCTAAAGTTGGTTTAGTTGGTTGTGTAGGCTTCCTGGTGGAGGGGACTAGTGCCTGTGTTCTGGTGGATGAGGCTGGATCTTGTCTTTCTGGTGGGCAGGTCCAAGTCTGGTGGTGTGTTTTGGGGTGTCTGTGGCCTTATTATGATTTTAGACAGCCTCTCTGCTATTGGGTGTGTTTGTGTTCCTGTCTTGCTAGTTGTTTGGCATAGGGTGTCCAGCACTGTAGCTTGCTGGT
>NC_041217.1:41500379-41502257 GCF_002837175.3 Physeter macrocephalus
AGGAAGAAAGAAAAAAAAGAAAGAGGGTAAAATAAAATAAAATAAAGTAAGATAAAATAAAATAAAGTTATTAAAATAAAAAAATAATTATTAAGATAAAAAAAATTTTTAAGTAAATAAAAAACCAAAAAAACCCAAAACGGACAGACAGAACCCTAGGACAAATGGTGAAAGCAAAGCTATACAGACGAATGTGTTCGCACAGCTCCCAGGGTTCAGCTTTGGATTTGGCCCCGCCTCTACGTATAGGTCGCCAGAGGGCGTCTGTTCTTCGCTCAGACAGGACGGGGTTAAAGGAGCAGCTGATTCGGGGGCTCTGGCTCACTCAAGCTGGGGGGAGGGAGGGGCACGGATTGTGGGGAGACCCTGCAGCGGCAGAGGCTGGCGTGACGTTGCACCAGCCTGAGGCGTGCCATGCATTCTCCCGGGGAAACTGTCCCTGGATCACGGGACCCTGGCAGTGGCGGGCTGCACAGGCTCCGGGGAGGGGAGGTGTGGATAGTGATCTGTGCTCGCACACAGGCTTCTTGGTGGCGGCAGCAGCGGCCTTAGCCTCTCATGCCTGTCTCTGGGGCCCGCGGTGACAGCCGCGGCTCGCACCCATCTCTGGAGCTCCTTTAAGCAGCGCTCTTAATCCCCTCTCCTCATGTGCCAGGAAACAAAGAGGGAAGAAAAAGTCTCTTGCCTCTTCGGCAGCCCCAGACGTTTTCCCCGACTCCCTCTCGACTAGCCATGGTGCACTAACCCCTTCAGGCTGTGTTCACGCCGCCAGTCCTCTCCCTGCAATCCGACCGAAGCCCGAGCCTCAGCTCCCAGCCCCAGCCCATCCCGGCAGGTGAGCAGACAAGCCTCTCGGGCTGGTGACTGCCGGTCGGCATGGATCCTCTGTGCGGGAATCTCTCTGCTTTGCCCTCCACACCCTGTTGCTGCACTCTCCTCTGTGGCTCCGAAGATTCCCCCCTCCGCCCCCCACAGTCTCCACCCGTGAAGGGGCTTCTAGTGTGTGGAAACCTTTCCTCCTTCACAGCTCCCTCCCACTGGTGCAGGTCCCGTCCCTATTCTTTTGTCACTGTTTATTCTTTTTTCTTTTGCCCTACCCATGTACGTGGGGAGTTTCTTGCCTTTTGGGAGGTCTGAGGTCTTCTGCCAGCGTTCAGTGGGTGTTCTATAGGAGCAGTTCCACGTGTGGATGTATTTCTGATGTGTCTGTGGGGAGGAAGGTGATCTCCACGTCTTACTCTTCCGCCATCTTTCTCTGCTCTGATCTTTATGATTTCTTTCCTTCTGCTAACTTTGAGTTTTGTTTGTTCTTCTTTCTCTAGTTCCCTTAGGTGTTAGGTTAGATTGTTTATTTGAGATTTTTCTTGTTTCTTGAGGTAGGCTTGTATAGCTATAAACTTCCCTCTTACAACTGCTTTTGCTGCACCCTGTAGGTTTTGGATCATTGTATTTTCACTGTCATTTGTCTCTAGGTATTTTTTTATTTCCTCTTTGATTTCTTCAGTGAGCTCTTGGTTATTTAGTAACGTATTGTTTAGCCTCCATGTGTTTGTGTTTTTTACGTTATTTTTCTCTGTAATTGATTTCTAATCTCATAGCATTGTGGTCAGAAAAGATGCTTGATATGATTTCAATTTTCTTAACTTTACTGAGGCTTGATTTGTGACCCAAGATGTGATCTATCCTGGAGAGTGTTCCATGCACACTTGAGAAGAAAGTGTAATCTGCTGTTTTTGGATGGAATCTCCTATAAATATAAATTAAATATATCTGGTCTATTGTGTCATTTAAAGCTTCTGTTTCCTAATTTATTTTCATTTTGGATGATCTGTCCATTGGTGTAAGTGAGGTGTTAAAGTCCCCCACTGTTATTGTGTT
>NC_041217.1:41502538-41503168 GCF_002837175.3 Physeter macrocephalus
CGAATCTGAATGAGATCCTTGCCAGGTAGAGTAATCTAGGTTGTAGGTTCTTCCCTTTCATCACTTTAAATATATCATGCCACTCAGATCTGGATTGTAGAGTTTCTGCTGAGAAATCAGCTGTTAACCTTATGGGAGTTCCCTTGTATGTTCTTTGTCATTTTTCCCTTGCTGCTTTCAATAATTTTTGTCTTTAATTTTTGCCAATTTGATTACTATGTGTCTCAAAGTGTTTCTTCTTCAGTTTATCCTGTATGGGACTCACTGCACTTCCTGGACTTGGGTGGCTATTTCCTTTCCCATGTTAGGGAAATTTTCGACTATAAGGGGGTCTCTTGTAGACAGCATATAGATGGGTCTTGTTTTTGTATCCATTCAGCAAGCCTGTGTCTTTTGGTTGGAACATTTAATCTATTGAAGTTTAAGGTAATTATCATTATGTATGTTCCTATGACCATTTTCTTGTTTTGGGTTTGTTTTTGCAGGTCCTTTTCTTCTCTTGTGTTTCCCACTTAGAGAAATTCCTTTAGCATTTGTTGTAGAGCTGGTTTGGTGGTGCTGAATTCTCTTAGCTTTTGCTTGTCTGTAAAGCTTTTGATTTCTCCATCGAATCTGAATGAGATCCTTGCC
>NC_041217.1:41503756-41517266 GCF_002837175.3 Physeter macrocephalus
TAATTCTTCTAGGTCTTTGTTAAACATTTCTTGCATCTTCTCGATCTTTGCCTCCATTCTGTTTCCGAGGTCCTGGATCATCTTCACTATCATTATTCTGAATTCTTTTTCTGGAAGGTTGTGAATCTCCACCTCATTTAGTTGTTTTTCTGGGGTGTTATCTTGTTCCGTCATCTGGTACATAGCTCTCTGCTGTCTGCCCTCTGGTGGATGAGGCTCTGGTCGTAGTTACTCTTGCTTCTTGTGTCTGACCCCAGTGGGTGCGGTTGGTCCAGTCACTTGTGTAAGCTTCCTGGTGGGAGGGACTGGTGCCTGTCTTCTGGTGGGTGGAGTTAGATCTTGTCCCTCTGATGGGCAGGGCCGCATCAGGTGGTATGTTTTGGGGTGTCTGTGGGCTTAGTGTGCCTTTAGGCATCCTGTCTGCTGATGGGTGGGTTTGTGTTCCTGTCTTGCTTGTTTGGTGTAAGCGTTCAGCACTGGTGGCTGCAGGCAATTGGGTGGAGCCGGGTCTTGGAGTTGAGATGGAGACCTCTGGGATTCCCTGGGACTCGGAATTCTCTGGCATTCCAGTTTCCTGGACTCGGCACTCCCACCCAAGGCTAAGGCCCGACCCCCGGCCTGGGAACCACAACCCTGCAAGCCACACATCTTGGCTAAAAAGGGGAAAAAAAGAAAAGAAAAAAGAAGAGAAAAAGGGCAGGATGAAAACAGACAAACAAAACCCAAGACAAATAGCAAAGCAAAAACAAGTAAACAGCAGCAACAATAATTTAAAACAAACAAACAAGCAAACAAAACCCCAGATAAATGGTAAAAGCAAAACTGAACAAAAACAAAAAAACCACACACATACAAAAAAAGAAGTATAAACAAAAACAGAGACAAAAAAACAAGAGAACAACCAGACAAACAAAATGACCCCAAAATGAAATCAAACAATTAAAAACAAAACAAAACAAAAAAGAAAAGCAGAATGCAAACTGAAGGAAAAAGGAAAGAAAACAAAACAAACACACAAAATGATAAAAAAGGATTAAAAAAGATAATATGTAGAAGAAAGGAAAAGAAAGATAAAAACAAAATAGAACAAAGGAAAGAAAAAAACAAGGAAAAACCACAGAACAACGAAAAGGTAACATAGAAATAGAAATATAAAAAAATAATAAAATTAAAAACTAAATAAAAACAAATAATAATTTAAAAAACAACAGAAGAACAGAACAAAGCATAAAAAAGTAGTAAAAATTACATTTTTCTGGTGTTGCAGCTGTCCTTGCCCCAACTGTGAGTCACTGCCAACCTCCACCTCCCCAGGAGGCCCTCAAAAACCTCTAGGTAGGTCTCTAGTCCCTTTGTGGGCACTATGGGTGCATCTCAGACTCTGACGTTGCCCAACTTCCACGGGTACTATTCCCCAAAGTCCACAGCTGCTAGAGCTAGACTGGTTTCAGTTGTGGGAACACTCATTGCCCATTCAGATATTCCATAGATGCAGGATTTACCAAGCTGATTGTGGGGTTTTAAACTGCAGTTTGTGCAGTGGCACAGAAAGATTTTCACTCCTCTTCCTTAGTTGCCCTGCCCCTGGGGCTCAGCTGTGGTTTTAGCTCCACCTCTGCATGTGGGCCATCCACAGGAGTCTGCTCCCAAGGCTGCCCTGGAACACTCTGGTCTGACCCAGTGAGGACAGGGCATGGAGGTTGCATGACTGCCTGTGTCATAGGGTCCCTGGTGGCAGCAGGTATGCAGGAAAGCTGGCGGCCATGGGCAAGAGAGATCCAGCCCTAGTGGAAGACTTTCCTATCGCCTGGCAGCCAGCATGAGAAGGTCAGCCCTGGTGGGGTCTTTTCCTAGCGCCTGGCAGCAAGTGCAAGAAGGCCAGCCCTAGTGGGGGTGTTTCCTAGTGCCTGGTGCGGCAGGGGACTGGCATGTGGGGAGATAGAGGCTGCAATGGTGGCTCCACCCCCTGCACATCACTCAACAGTGGCGCCTTGCTTCTATGGCAGTCTGGATTTCTTCCACAAGCATTTCCAGTTGTAGATTTCCTCCCTCCCATCCCCTCAGGCTGTCTCCTCACAGCCAACAGCTTTTCTCCCCTTGGGTTTTCTCTCTAGTCCCCACGTTCAAGCTCTCAGCCCCAGTGTGCACAAGTGGACACATGTCCCGGTCTGGGGCATGCAAAGCTGTGTCATGGACTGTCTGTGTAGGTCTCACACTGTCCTGTCTGCCACAGACCGGCCATTTCACCCTCCTCTGACAGCTACAGATATTCCCCTTCTGTCCCAACTGACTTCCCCATTGGTGAGGAGGCTTCCCTGAATGAGGGAACCTCTTCTCTGCTTCAGTTCCCCCCCAGGGGTACAGATCCCATCCCATTTCCTCTCCTCTTCTTTTTCCCTTCTTTCTTTTGTCCTACCCAGTTATGTGGGGATCTTTCTTGCTCTTTCCAGTGTCCAAGGTCTCCTGCTAGTGTTCAGCCGGTGTTCTGTGAGAATTTTTCCATCTGCAGATGTATTCTTGATGCATTTGTGGAGAGAGATGAACTCCACATCCTCCTACTCCTCCACCATCTTGGTGAAATCCAGCATAGTACTTTAGTGATTGATCCTCTCACTAAGGAAAACTAAAAATGCTGGACTAAATAATTAAAACCTATTTTTAAATGCATCAGCAGACTGGGAAAAAATTACAGGTAAATTCAGAAGCCTTAACATCACATAAAAACCAGAAATATAAGGCTGTACTAATTTCAGCATTTATAATGAGTTTCAATTTTCACAAATCTTGAAAGGCATGGAGGACTTGTCAAAGGTAAAAAGTCTAACAGGAGTCCACACTCCCAGTATAAACCCATAAACCTGGAACCCAAAGGCTACAATTCATCATAAGGGTGAAATAAAAATAAGTCTATGTTCTACCCACCTGCCTTAAACCTGGCACTGAATAGAAGGGAGAAAAACATCTCTCTTGAGAATTAGTAACTACCAGCTAGCCCTTGGGCAGATTTGCTGCCCAAAATTCACACTATCTTGATGGTTCAAAAAACCTAAATCCAAATATTTATTTTTTGTGTGATCCCGAGATGGCAGCATCCTCAGGTGTCTGGCAGTAGCAAATGGAAAACAGTCCCAAAGGAAAACATTTCAATCTAGGCATCAGAGAATTCCCACAGATATAGGTTTAAGAAACATGAGCTTACCTAAAAAAATCACAAAACACAAGGAAACAAGACACCATGAGTGAGGTCCCATAAGGGAAAAAGTAGAGGGCATATAGTTGTTCACAAGCTGGGGCAATTTTGCCCTCCAGGAGACATTTTTGGTTGTTGCAATTGGGAGGGGAATGTGTGTGCTCTTGGCATCTAGTGTGTAGAGGTCAGGGATGCTGTCAAACATCCTCTAATATGCAGGACAGCCTCTTACAATAAAGACTTATCTGGCTCAAGATGTCAATAGTGCTAACGCTGAGAAACCCCTGCAAAGCTTCTATTTTGGAATCATCTGAAAAAGACATATATAATAAGTATAAACTTAAGGAAAATGAAAGAAGAATTTTAAAATATGCATAAAGAGCAAGGGAATATATTATCAAGCAGATTTGAAGAATGAAATAAAATTTCTAAAAATGAGTTAAGTAAAACAATTGAAATAAAAATTTCATTGGAACAAACATTTTGAAAAATAGCTTGGAATTATCTAGTAAAATTAAAGGCATGCATAACCTGTGACCCCAAAATTCCACTCCTAGTACATAGCCTTAAGAAATTTATGCACATATGTTTCAATATACATATACAATGATGTTCACAGCAGCATTGTTGAAAATAGTCTCCACACAAAGGGGAAAGAACTAATCCAAATATTCATCAAAAATAGAATAAAAAATTATAATATTCTCATGAATTATACTACCTCCCAGCAGGGAAAGTCAGTGAACCACAGGTACAAACATGGATTAATTTTTAAATATTATGTTGAATAAAAGATGCAAGACCCATAATACAGAGTGTTACATTAAAACAAACAAAAATTGATATAGCTGGTAAACTATAAAGAAAAGCAAAGAAATGATTACACTAAAGTCACGGTGATGATTACCTCTGGCGGAAGAAGTGGTGGTTGGGCATCAGACACAGAGACACAAGGGACTTCTGGACTATTGATAATGTTCCATTTATAGGGTGATTATTTGGTATTTGTTTCATAATTAATTGTTAAGCTATACATTTATATTTTTGCAATTTTCTGAATTGTGTTACATTTTCTCAATGTAAAAAAATGTTTAAAAAGTAAAGTGGACAGGTTTAACAGCAGCTTAGACAAAGCTGAAGTGAGAATTACTGTATTGGAAGACAGATCTAAAGAAATTGTCTCTCTGAATGCACTTCAGAGAGACAAAGAGATAAAAAGTAGGCAAGAAAGATTGCATTGGAATTCTAAAAGACATGAGACAAAAAAGGGGCAGTATTTGAACGGGTGATGGCTAAAAATTTCTCAGAACTGAAGAGTAGATAACTGACAAAATTGGGAAGCCCAGGTAGTCACAAGCAGTTTAAATAAAAGGTAATCCACACCTATAACACATCATAGTGAAACTTTCAGAATGTCTAAAATTTAAAAAAAAAGGTCCACATATGGGAACGCTCATAGCTCTTGGTATTTGGCCCAGCTTCTGTCAAAATGTCTACTGCTTATGAAATTCTGTACAAGCCCAGCCTGAAGGGTGATTACACTACACCCTCAAGTACATACAGGTCAGTCAAAGCATAAAACTCTGATGCTGAGTAGAATGCTTTGAACATTGAAACAGCCATCAGGACCAAAGGTATAGATGAAGTTACCATCATCAATGTCTTGACCAAATGCAGCAATGAACAGAGACAGGATATTGCCTACCAGAGGAGGACCAAAAAGGAACTTGCATCAACACTGAAGTCAGCCTTGTCCAGCCACCTGAAGATAGTGATTTGAGGCCCATTGAAAACACATGCTCAGTATTATGCTTCTGAACTGAAAGTTTCCATGTAGGGGCTGGGGTCTGATAAGGACTGCCTCATTGAGACCGTTTGCTCAAGGACCAACCAGGATCTACAGGAAATTAACAGTCTACAAGGAAGTGTATAAGACTGATCTGGAGAAGGACATTGTTTCTGACATATCTGGTGACTTCTGCAAGTGGATGGTTGCCCCTGCAAAGGGTAGAAGAGGAGAGGATGGCTCTGTCATTGATTTTGTATTGATTGACCAAGATGCCTTGGATCTCTACTGTACTAAAGAGAAGAGGGGAGGAACTGAGGTTCTCAAATGGATCAGCATCATGACCAAGTGGAGTGTGTGTCACCTCCAGAAAGTATTTGAAAGGTACAAGAATTATGGACCTTATAACATGTTAAAGAGCATCAAGAAAGAGGTCAAAGGAGACCAGGAAAATGCTTTCCTGAACCTGGCGTAGTGTATTCATAATAAGCCCCTGCATTTTACTGTATATGACTCCATGAAAGGCAAGGGGACTCATTATAAGGTGTTGATTAGAATCATGGTCTCCAAATTGCTGTACTACTACATCCAGCAAGACACCAAGAGTGACTACCAGAAAGTGCTCTGTACCTGTGTGGTAGAGATGACTGAAGCCTGAGACGGTGTGAATGTCCAGAAGTGGTGCTCCTATGCTTCCAGCTAACAGTTCTAGAAAATCAGCTTGCTACTAACAGCCCGCTTGTGCCCATTCCCTGTGAGGATGATGTTAGTATTACTCCCCTTGGCCCCAACCTTATTTTAGTTCCCTAAGCATTGCCTGCCTTTCCTGTCTAGCCTCTCTTTCAGCCAAAGAAATGAATATTCCAAGGAGTTGGAAGTGCAATCTATGATGTGAAACACTTTGCCTTTTGTGTACCTTGTCATAAATAGATAATAAACTAAATTTTTATTTTAAAAATTAAGAGAAAATAAAAGATATTAAAAGAGGTCAGAGAGAAAAGATATATAACCTTCAAGTAAATGACAATTACACTGACTCCTTTTTTCATCAATAGTGAAAGCTAGAGAACAGTACAACAATATTCTTAATGTGCTAAAGAAAAAATAAGTCTATTCCTAGAATTATTAAACTTAGTGAAAATAACATCCATGAAAGAAAGAGATCTAAAAACATTAAATAACTCATGGATTAAAGAGTAATTATAATTGAAATTAAAAATATTTAGAAAGGCTTAGAGACAAAACACTACATGTCAAACTTGTGAAATACAATTAAAGTGGTACTTTAGAGAAAAATTATAATCTTAAATGCTTATATTAGAAAATAAAACGGAAGGGGGATCAATATGGTGGAGGAGTAGGTCGTGGAGCTCACCTCCTCCCACAAATACATCAAAAATACATCTCTGTGTGGAACAGTACTCATAGAATATCTACTGAACACAGGCAGAAGACCTCAGACTTCTGAAAGGGCAAGAAAATCTCCATGTAACCAGGTATGACAAAAGAATAAAGAAAAAGAGAGAGAGAGAAAGGAATCAGAATAGGACCTGTGCCCCTGGGAGGGAGCCATGAAAGAAGAAATGTTCCCACACCCTGGAAAGTCCCCTCATTGGTGGGGAGACCAGCCAGGATAGAGGGGGAACTTTGGAACCTTGGAGGAGAGCATGACAACCGGTTGTGGAAGGCAAAATAGAGAGAGACCTGCACAGATGGTCGATACCACCACTGTGCACTCCCCAGCCTGAGACGCTTGTCCCCGGTGTGGTCAGGGGCTGGGTGCTAAAGCTTGGGCTTCAGAGGTCAACTTGGGGAGAGAACTGGGATTGGCTGCGTGGAGACAGCCTGAAGGGGCTGGAGCAGGGTGTGGCTGAAACTGAAGGTATATGCAGAAGAAGCCTGAGCCAGCCAGAGTGGCAAGGCACCATTGTTGGGAGGTGTGCAAGGAGAGGGGTGGGACCACATAGGAAATTCTTTCCCCATTCAGGCTCTCAGGTTACAGGACGGCCTACACAAGCTCTGGGGGTGGGCGTGAGCCCCCACTGCCATCATGGGCTTCGGAGGTGGGTGTGGGTCCCTGTCACTTCCGAGAGAATTGGGAGTGAGTGCCAATCACTGTCCCCACCCTGTCATGGGTCCAGGGAGTGTGCTCAGACTGCTGCCACTGCTGAGAGACCCATGAGCAAGAGTCAATTGCTGCCCCTGCTGTTGCAGCCCCTGGGAGTATGAATGAGCCACCGCATCTGCACACCCCCTATCAAGGGGATAACAGCCAGGACATGCTGAGGAAAGAGGTGGAAGGCATCCAAACTAAAAGCATCTCTCATGCCAAAAATATTAAACCCACACAAGTTACACATGGATGCTCCCACATATATCTAGCCTTCCAAGACTACAGTAGATAACTGTTTCTCCTAAACTCACAGAGTAAGAGAAACAGAAGTAAAATGAAAAAGCAGAGAAACCACTCCCATTTAAAGAGAATTTCCCTGAAGGAACAAACAATGAAACAGACCTCTTCAGCCTAATAGACACCGAGTCAAAAAGGGGTAATGAAAACACTGACAGAATTAAGAAAGGCTATCAACAGAAATGCAGAGTACTTAAAAAGGAACGAGAAAATATAAGGAGGAGGCAAGAAAAATTAGAAAATTCATTTGCTGAGACAAAAGCTGAACTAAAGGCAATGAATAGCAGAATGAATAATGAAGAAGAATGAAGAAGTGATCTGGAAGATAGAATAATGGAAATCACCCAATCAGAACAGCAGACAGAAAGACAAATGAAGAAATATGAAAGCCATATATGAGACATATGGGATAATATAAGAAGCCAATCTACACATAATAGGGATTCCAGAAGGAGAAGAAAGAGAAAAGGGGATTGAAAATGTATTTGAAGAAATTATGGCTGAAAATTTCCCAAACCTAAAGAAGCAAACAGATATCCAGATACAAGAAGCACAGAGGGTCCCAAACAAGATGAACCCAAAGAGACCTACACCAAGACACATTATACTCAAAATGACAAAACTTAACAAGTTTTGAAAGGGAATAATCTGCAACCTAGAATACTATACCCAGTAAGATTATCATTTAGAATAGAATGAGAGATAAAGAATTTCTCAGACAAGCAAAAACTAAAAGAATACAGCAATACTAAACCTATCCTAAAAGAAATAGTGAAAGGTCTTCTATAAATAGAAAAGAAGCAAGAGGAAATAGGAAATCACAATTGGAAAGTAAATCACTTAAATAAGCCAGTATATAGATCAAAAAGGAAAAAAAATCCATCTGTGAAACAATGATAAACACAAGGAACAGCAAAAGGATAAACATGAAGATGTAAAAAAGGACATCAAAATCATAAAGTGTGGTGGAGGAGAGTAAAAAATGTAGATTCTTCTTATTATTTTTTTAGAATGTGTTTGAGCCTACATAACTATCAGTCTAAAGGAAGCAGATAAAGGAAGGGGTTAACATACTTGAAAAAAAAGGTAATCATAAATCAAAAACATAAAATAGATTCACCAAAAACAAAAAGAAGAGAACACAAACATAAAATAAAAGGAAATCATCAAACCACAAAAAGAAAAAGAAAGGAACAAGGAGAAACAGAATCAACAGGAAAACAAGGTTTAAAATGGCAATAAATACATGTTTATCAAAAATTACCTTAAATGTCAAGAGACTAAGTACTCTAATCAAAAGACATGGAGTGGCAGACTGGAAAGAAAAACAAGAGCCTACAATATGCTGCCTATAAGAGACCCACTTTAGGGCAAAGGAGACACATAGATTGAAAGTGAGGGGATAAAAAAAGATATTTCATGCAAATGGAAATGACAAGAAAGCAGGGTTCACAATAGACATATTAGACAAAATAGACTTTAAAACAAAGGCCATAAAGAAAGATAAAGAAGGACACTATATATTGATAAAAGGATCAATACAAAAAGAGGATTTTACACTCATCAACATATACACACCTAATATAGGAGTGCCCAAATACATTAAAAAATACTAACAGACATAAAAGAAGAAAATGACAGGAATACAATCATAGTAGGAGATTTAACACCCCACTCACATCAATGGACAGATCTTCGAGACAGAAAATCAGTAAGGCAACAGAGATCCTAAATGATACAATAGAACAGTTAGACTTAATTGATATTTTCAGGACATTACATCAAAAAAAGCAGAATACACATTCTTTTCAAGTGGATATGGAACATTCTCTAGGATTGACCACATACTAGGGCACAAAACAAACCTCAACAAACTTAAGAGTATAGAAATTATTTTAAGCATCTCTTCTGACCACAATGGCATGAAACTAGAAATCAATCATAGAAAAAGAAATGAGAAAAAAAATGATTACTTGGAGACTAAATAACATGCTACTAAAAAACCAATGAGTCAATGAGGAAAGCAAAAAGGAAATTTAAAAATACCTTGAGACAAATGACAATGAAAGCACGATGTTCCAAAACCTATGGGATGCAGCAAAATCAGTTCTCAGAGGGAAGTTTATAGCTATACAAGCCTACCCTCAAAAAACAAGAAAAATCTGAAATAAACAATCTAACCTTACACCTAAAGGAACTAGAGAAAGAAGAATAAATAAAACCCAAAATTGGCAGACGGAAGGAAATCATAAAGATCAGAGCAGAAATAAATGAAATAGAAACACAGAAAACAATAGCAAAGATCAGTAAAACTAAAAGCTGGTTCTTTGAGGAGAAAAACAAAATTGATAAACCATTAGCCAGACTCAGCAAGAAAAAGAGGGAGAGGACTTAAATCAGTTAAATTAGAAATGAAAAAGGAGAGGTTACAACAGATACCACAGAAGTACAAAGCATCCTAAGAGACTGTTAAAAGCAGCTCTATGCCAATAAAAGGGACAACCTGGAAGAAATGGACAAATTCTCAAAAAGGTATAACCTTCCAAAACTGAACCAGGAAGAAATAGAAAATATGAACAGACCAATGAAAAGTAATGAAATTGAAACTGTGATTAAAAATCTTCCAGCAAACAAAAGTCCAGGACCAGATGGCTTCACAGGTGAACTCTATCATACATTCAGAGAAGAGCTAACACCCATCCTTCTCAAACTCTTCCAAAAATTTGCAGAGGAAGGAACAATCCCAAACTCATTCTATGAGTCCACCATCACCCTGACACCAAAACCAGACAAAAAAACTACAAAAAACGAAAATTACAGACCAATAGCACTGATGGATATAGATGCAAAAACCCTCAACAAAATGCTAGCAAACAGAATCCAACAACATATTAATATATATTGATAAAAGGATCAATACAAAAAGAGGATTTTACACTCATCAACATATACACACCTAATATAGGAGTGCCCAAATACATTAAAAAATACTAACAGACATAAAAGAAGAAAATGACAGGAATACAATCATAGTAGGAGATTTAACACCCCACTCACATCAATGGACAGATCTTCGAGACAGAAAATCAGTAAGGCAACAGAGATCCTAAATGATACAATAGAACAGTTAGACTTAATTGATATTTTCAGGACATTACATCAAAAAAAGCAGAATACACATTCTTTTCAAGTGGATATGGAACATTCTCTAGGATTGACCACATACTAGGGCACAAAACAAACCTCAACAAACTTAAGAGTATAGAAATTATTTTAAGCATCTCTTCTGACCACAATGGCATGAAACTAGAAATCAATCATAGAAAAAGAAATGAGAAAAAAAATGATTACTTGGAGACTAAATAACATGCTACTAAAAAACCAATGAGTCAATGAGGAAAGCAAAAAGGAAATTTAAAAATACCTTGAGACAAATGACAATGAAAGCACAACCATAAAAAATCTATGGGATGCAGCAAAAGCAGGTATTAGAGGGAAGTTCATAGAGATACAGGCCTTCCTCAAAAAACAAGAAAAATCTCAAATAAACAACCTAACCTATCACCTAAAAGAATTAGAAAAAGAAAAATAAACAAAACTTAAAGTCAGCAGAAGGAAGGAAATAATAAAGATAAGAGAGGAAATATATAAAATAGAGATTCAAGAAAAAATAGAAAAAAATCAATAAAACAAAGAGCTGGTTCTTTGAAAGAGTAGAAAAAATTGACAAACCTCTGGCTAGGCTCACCAAGAAGAAAAGACAGAGAACACAAATAAACAAAATGAAAAATGAAAATGGAGAAATATCAACTGCTACTGCAGAAACACAAAACACCGTAAGAGAATACTATGAATAATTATATGCCAACAAATTCGACAGCCTAGAATAAATGGACAACTTTCTAGAACTATACAGCCCACCAGACTGAATCAGGAAGAAATAGATAATTTGAACAGACCAACCACTAGAAATGAAATATAATCTGTAATTTAAAAACTCCTTACAAACAAAAGTCCAGGACCAGATGGCTTCACAGGGGAATTCTACCAAACACACAAAGAAGAACTTATACCAATCTTTCTCAAACTCTTCCAAACTCAAACTCAACCATCACGTTGACACCAAAACCAGACAAAGATACCACCTAAAAAGAAAATTACAGGCCAATATCTTTGATGAATATAGACGCAAAAATTCTCAATAAAATATTAGAAAGCTGAATCCAACAACACATAAAAAAGATCATACACCATGACCAAATGGGATTCATCCCAAGTTCACAAGGATGGTTTAACATACACAAATCAATCAATGTGATATACCACTTCAACAAAAGACAAAAACCACATGATCAGCTCAATAGATGCAGAAAAAGGATTTGACAAAATTCAACATCCATTCATTATAAAAACTCTTACCAAACTGGGTATAGAGGGAACATATCTCAACATAATAAAAGCTATTTATAACACAAACACATGGAGCATAAACAACATGTTATTAAATAATCAATGGATCACTGAAGAAATCAAAGAGGAGATCAAAAAATACCTAGACACAAATGACAAATAACATGACAATCCAAAACCTAGGGGATGCAGCAAAAGCAGTTCTAAGAGGGAAGTTTATAGCAATACAATCCTACCTCGAGAAACAAGAAAAATCTCAAATAACAACCTATCCTTACACCTAAAGAAACTAGAGAAAGAAGAAGAAACAAAACCCAAAATTAGCAGAAGAATAAAAATCATAAAGAAGAGCAGAAACAATTGAAATAAAGATGAAGAAAACAATAGCAAAGATCAATGAAATTAAAAGCTGGTTCTTTGAGAAGATAAACAAAACTGATAAAACTTTAGCCAGACTCATCAAGAAAAAAGGGAGAGGATTCAAATCAATAAAAGGATAAAGGAAAAAGGAGAAGTTACCATGGACACCACAGAAATACAAAGGGTCATAAGAGATTACTACAAGCAACTATATGTCAACAAAATGAACAACCTAGAAGAAATGGAAAAATTCTTAGAAGTATATAACCTTCCAAGACTGAACCAGGAAGAAACAGAAAGTATGAATAGACCAATCACAAGTAATGAAATTGAAACTGTGATTAAAAATCTTCCACCAAACAAAAGTCCAGGGCCAGATGGCTTCACAGGCAAATTCTATCAAACATTCAGAGAAGAGCTAACACCTATCCTTCTCAAACTCTACCAAATAATTGAGAGGGAGGAACACTCCCAAACTCATTCTAGGAGGCCACCATCATCCTGATACCAAAACCAGACAAAGATATTACAAAAAAAGAAAATTACAGGCCAATATAACTGATGGACATAGATGGAAAAATCCTCCACAAAATACTAGCAAACCAAATCCAACAACACATTAAAAGGATCATACACCATGATCAAGTGGGATTTATCCCAGAGATGCAAGAACTCTTCAATATATGCACATCAATCAATGTGATACACCATATTAACAAATTGAAGAATAAAATCCATACGATCATCTCAATAGATGCAGAAAAAGCGTTTGACAAAATTCAACACCAATTTATGATAAAAACTCTCCAGAAAGTGGGCATAGAGGGAACCTACCTCAACATAATAAAGGCCATATATGACAAACCCACAGCCAACATCATTCTCAATGGAGAAAAACTGAAAGCATTTCCTCTAAGATCAGGAACAAGACAAGGATGTCCACTCTTGCCACTTTTATGCAACACAGTTTTGGAAGTCCTAGCTACGGCTATCAGTGAAGAAAAAGAAATAAAAGATATCCAAATTGGAAAAGAAGAAATAAAACTGTCACTGTTTGCAGATGACATGATACTGTACATAAAAATTCTAAAGATGTTACCAGATCAAACTACCCCTGGCATTTTTCACAGAAATAGAACAAAAAAAATCACAATTTGTATGGAAAAAGACCCTGAAGAGCCAAACCAATCTTGAGAAAAAAAATGGAGCAGGAGGAATCAGGCTCCCTGACTTCAGACTATACTACAAAGCTACAGTACTCAAGACAGTATGGTACTGGCAAAAAACAGAAATATAGATCAATGGAACAGGATAGAAATCCCAGAGATAAACCCATGCACATATGGTCACCTTA
>NC_041217.1:41518126-41557885 GCF_002837175.3 Physeter macrocephalus
GCACAGGGAGATCAGCTAGGTGGTTTGTGACCACCTAGAGGGGTGGGATAGGGAGGGTGGGAGGAAGGGAGATGCAAGAAGGAAGAGATATGGGAACATATGTATATGTATAACTGATTCACTTTGTTATAAAGCAGAAACTAACACACCATTGTAAAGCAATTATACTCCAATAAAGATGTTAAAAAAACAAACAACAATGAACAAACAAAGATGTTACCAGAAAACTACTAGAGCTCATCAATAAATTTGGTAAAGTCTCAGGATACAAAATTAATTCACAGAAATCTCTTGCATTCCTATACACTAACAACGAAAGATCAGAAAGAGATTAAGGAAACAATCCCATTTACCATCGCATCAAAAAGAATAAAATACTTAGGAATAAACCTACCTAAGGAGGCAAAAGACCTGTACTCAGAAAACTGTAAGGTACTGATGAAAGAAATCAAAGATGACACATAGATGGAGAGATATACCACGTTCTTGGACTGGAAGAATCAATATTATGAAAATAACTATACTGCCCAAAGCAATCTACAGATTCAATACAATCCCTACCAAATTGCCAAGGGCATTTTTCACCGAATTAGACCAAAAAATTTTACCTTTTGTATGGAAACACAAAAGACCCCGAATAGTGAAAGAAATCTTGAGAAAGAAGAAGGAAGCTGGAGGAATCAGGCTCCCTCACTTCAGACTACACTACAAAGCTATGGTATTCAAAAGAGCACACTACTGGCACAAAAATAGAAATATAGATCAATGGAATGGGATAGAAAGTTCAGAGATAAACCCATGCACCTATGGCCACCTAGTATATGACAAAGGAGGCAAGAATATACAATGGAGCAAAGACAGCCTCTTCAATAAGTGGTGCTGGGAAAACTGGACTGCTGCATGTAAAAGAATAAAATTAGAACACTCCCTAACACCATACACAAAAATAAACTCAAAATAGATAAAGACCTAAATGTAAGGCTGGATACTATAAAACTCTTAGAGGAAAATGGAGGCAGAACACTCTTTGACATAAATCACAGCAAGATCTTTTTCAATCCACCACTAGAGTAATGAAAATAAAAACAAAAATAAGAAAAGGGATCTAATTAAACTTAAAAGCTTTTGCACAGCCAAGAAAACCATAAACAAAATGAAAAGACAGCCCTCATAATGGGAGACAGTATATGCAAATGAAGCAATTGACAAGGGATTAATTTCCTATACATACAAACAGTTTATGCAGCTCAGTGTCAAAAAAACGAACAACCCAATAAGAAATGGGTGGAAAACCTAAATAGACATTTCACCAAAGAAGACATACAGATGGCCAACAGGCACATGAAAAGATGCTTAACATCACTAATTATTAGAGAAATGCCAATCAAAACTACAAAAGGTATCACCTCACACCAGTCAGAATGGCCATCATCATAAATCTACAAACAATAAATGCTAGAGAGGGTGTGGAGAAAAAGGAACCTTCCTACACTGTTGGTGTAAATGTAAATTGGTAGAGCCACTATGGAGAACAGTATGGAGGTTCCTTACAAAACTAAAACTAGAACTACCATATGACCCAGCAATCCCACTCCTAGGCATATATCCAGAAAGAAACATAATTCGAAAGGATGCATGTACCTCGATGTTCATTGCAGAACTATTTACAATAGCCTAGACATGAAGGCAAAATAAATGCCCATTGACAGAGGAATGGATAAAGAAGATGTGGTACATATATACAATGCAATATTATTCAGACTTAAAAAGGAACAAAATAGTGCCATTTGCAGAGACATGGATGGACCTAGAGACTGTCATACAGAGTGAAGTAAGCCAAAAGGGAAAAATAAATATTGTATAATATCGCTTATATGTGGAATCTAGAAAATGGTACAGATGAACTTATTTGCAAAGCACAAGTAGAGTCACAGATGTAGAGAACAACTTATGGTTACCAAGGCAGGGAAAGGGGGTGGGATGAATAGACAGATGGGGATTGACATATATATCTATGTAAAATAGGTAACTAATTAGAATCTACTGTATAGTACAAGGAACTCTACTCAATGCCCTGTGGTGACCTGAATGGGAAGGAAATCTAAAAAAGAGTGGAGATACGTATACATACATCTGATTCACTTTGCTGCACAGCAGAAACTAACACAACATTGTAAAGCAACTATACTCCAATAAAAAATCAAAATAAAATAAAATAAAAGCTATTTATGACAAACGCACAGTACTGTTTTTACTCAACAGTAAAAACCTGAAAGCCCTCCTGCTAAAATCTAGAACAAGACAGTGATGCCCACTCTCACCACTTCTTTTCAACATAGTATTGGAAGTCCTAGCCACAGCCAACAGACAAGAAAAATAAATAAAATGTATCCAAATTGGAAGGAAAGAGGTAAAATTGTCATTATATGCAGGTGACATGATACTATATATAGAAAACCCTAAAGATTCCACACAAAAACCACTAGAATTGATCAATGAATTCAGGAAGGTAGCAGGATACAAGATTAACATACAGAAATCAGTTCCATTTCTTTACAGTAACAGTGAAATATCAGAAAGAGAATGTAAAAAAAAAAAAAGGGCTTCCCTGGTGGCGCAGTGGTTGAGAATCCACCTGCTGATGCAGGGGACACGGGTCATGCCCCGGTCCAGGAAGATCCCATATGCCGCAAAGCAGCTAGGCCTGTGAGCCATGGCTGCTGAGCCTGCGCGTCCGGAGCCTGTGCTCTGCAACGGGAGAGGCCACAATAGTGAGAGGCCCACGTACCGCAAAAAAAAAAAAAAAAAAAAAAAAAAAAAAACCTTTTAAAATTGCACTAAAACAAATACTTAGGAATAAACCTGACCAAGGAGGTGAAAGAGTTATATGCTGAGAACTGTAAAACATGAATAAAGGAAACTAAAGATGATTCAAAGAAATGGAAAGATATTCTGTGCTCTTGGATTGGAAAAATTAATATTGTTAAAATGGCCACACTAACCAAAGCATTATACAGATTTAATGTGACCCCTATCAAATTACCCATGACATTTTTCACAGAACTAGAAAAAATAATCCTGAAATTTATATGGAACCATAGGAGACCCAGAATTGCTAAAGCAATCCTGAGGAAAAAGAACAAAGCATAACCCTCCCAGACTTCAGACAATAGTACAAAGCTACAGTAATCAAAACAGTGTGGTATTGGCACTAAAACAGATATACAGATCAATAGAACAGGATAGAGAGCCTAGAAATAAACCCATACACCTATGGATAATTAATCTTTGACAAAATAGGCAAGAATATACAATAAGGAAAAGAGAGTATCTTCAGCAAGTCGTGCTGGGAAATCTGGACAGTTGCATGTAAATTAATGAAGTGAGACCACACCCTCACACCATACACAAAATGGCTTAAAGACTTAAACATATGATAAGACACCATAAAACTCCTAGAAGAGAACTTAGGCAAAACATTCTCTTATATAAATTGTACCAATGTTTTCTTAGGTCAGTCTCCCAAGGCAATAGAAATAAAAACAAAAATAAACAAATGGGACCTAATCAAATTTACAAGCTTTTGCACAGCAAAGTAAACCATAAACAAAACAAAAAGACAAGATATGGAATGGGAGAAAACATTTGCAAACAATGCAATTGACAAGGGCTTAATTTCCAAAATATACAGACAGCTCATACAACTCAACAAAAACAAAAAAACAAACAACCCAATGGAAAAATAGGCAGAAGACCTAAATAGACGTTTCTCCAAACAAGACATACAGATGGCCAATAGGCACATGAAAAGATGCCCAACATTTCTAATGATTAGAGAAACGCAAATCAAAACTACAATGAGGTACCACCTCATACCAGTCAAAATGGCCATTTTTTAAAAGTCTACAAATAACAAATGCTAGAGAGGGTGTGGAGATAAGTAGTAGTATTGCCACCTACACTGTTGGTGGCAATGTAAGTTGGTACAGCCACTATGGAAAACAGTATGGAAGTTCCTCAGAAAACTAAAAATAGATTCACCATATGATCCAGCAATCCCACTCCTGGGTATATATCCAGACGAACCTATAGTTTGAAAAGATACATGCACTATTCACAATAGCCAAGACACGGAAACAACCAAAATGTCCATCAATAGATGAATGGATAATGAATATGTGGTACATGTATATGAGTGAATACTACTCAACCATGAAAAAGAATTAAATAATGCCATTTGCAGTAACATGGATGCAAGTAGAGGTTATCATACTAAGTGAAGTAAGTCAAAAAGAGAAAGACAAATACCATATGATATCACTTATATGTGGAATCTAAAATATGACATAAATGAACTTATCTCCAAAGCAGAATCAGGTTCACAGACATAGACAACAGACCTGTGGTTGCCAAGGGGGTGGGATGGAGGAGGGCTAAACTGGGAGTTTGGGGTTAGTAGATGTAAACAATTACATATAGAATAGATGGACAGCAAGTTCCTACCGTATAGCACAGGGAACTACGTTCAATATCCTTGGATAAACCATAATGGAAAAGAATATAAAAAAGAACCTATATCTGTATATATTAGTCACTTTGCTGTACAGCAGAAATTAACACAACATTGTAAATCAACTACACTTCAAAAAAAAAAAGAAAACAGACTGAAAATCGATGTGTTAAGCTTTGAACTTAAGAAATTCAAATCACCTCACACTCATACATGTCAGAGTGGCTATCACCAAAATGACCACAGATAACAAATACTGGCGAGGATGTGGAGAAAAGGGAACCTAGAACACTGTTAGTGGGAATGTAAATTTTTGCTGCCACTATGTAAAACAGTATGGAGGCTCCTCAAAAAACTAAAAACAGAACTATCACATTATTCAGCAATTCTACTCTGGGTATGTGTCAGAAGAAAACAAACAAAAAAACAAATCTGAAAAGATATATGTACTCCAATGTTCACAGCAGCATTATTTACAATAGCCAAGATATGGAAGCAACTTAAATGTCCATCAGCAGATGAATGGATAAAAAATATGTCATATATATATACAATGGAATATTACTCATCCATAAAAAAGAATGAAATTTTGCCATTTGCAACAACATGAATGGTCCTGGAAGACATTATTCTTAATGAAATAAGTCAGAAAAATACAAATACTCTATGTTATCACTTATATGTAGGATCTAAAAAATGAAGCAACAAATGAATATAACAAAACAGAAATAGACTCACAGATATAGAGAACAAACTAGTGGTTACCAGTGGGGGAAAGAAAGGGGGAGAGGCAAGAGAGGGGTAAGGGATTAAGAGGTACCAACTACTATGTATAAAACAAATAAGATACAAGGATATAATGTACAGCACAGGGAATACAGCAAATTTTTACAAAAACTTTAAATGGAGTATAAATTATAAAAATATTTCATCACTATGCTGTACACCCAAAACTAATATAATATTGTAAATCAACTATACTTTAAAAATAAATAAAAGAAATTCAAGAAAGAACAATAGATTAAGCTCAAAGAAATTGAAGGAAGAAAATGATAAGAACCAGAATTAATAAAATAGAAAACAATACAGAGGATCAATAATATCAAATTTTGTTTTTTGAAAAGTCTAATAAAACTGCTGAAACTCTGGCAAGAATGATCAAGTGAAAAAAAGAAGACACAACTCAAAAATATCAGGAATGTAAAGGGAGGACACAAATTTACATAGGCTACAAGGGCTTTAAGAAGATAATAAGAGGGGGCTTCCCTGGTGGCGCAGTGGTTGAGAATCTGCCTGCTAATGCAGGGGACACGGGTTCGAGCCCTGGTCTGGGAAGATCCCACATGCCGCGGAGCAACTAGGCCTGTGAGCCACAACTACTGAGCCTGCACGTCTGGAGCCTGTGCTCTGCAACAAGAGAGGCCGTGATAGTGAGAAGCCCTCACACCGCGATGAAGAGTGGCCCCTGCTTGCCACAACTAGAGAAAGCCCATGCACAGAAACGAAGACCCAACACAGCCAAAAATAAATAAATAAACAAATGTGGGGTTTTAAATAGCTGTTAAGAGTAGAACCTCATGTTAAAAAAAAGAAGATAATAAGATAATATTAAGAAAAATTTTGTGCCAAATATTTGAAAATTTAGGTGAAATGGAAAATGTTCTAAAAAATAATAATAACTTAGCAAAACTAACTCAAGAAGAAAAAAATCTGAATAGTCTTTTAGCAAGTAAATAAATTGAGTCAGTAGTTCTACAAAAAATTCAAGAATTAAGTAATTCCAATCTTACAAAAACTCTTCCAGAAATATAAACAACGAAAAATTGTGAACTCATTTTATGAACCTAGAATAATCTTAATACCAAAACTAGATTTTAAAGAAGCATGAGAACAGAATTTTAGGCCATTTTGTTTATTAACATACATGCAAAATCTAAACAAAATATTAGCAACCAGATAGAGCAACATGTAAAAATGTACTACATCTTGACAGAGATGGGTTAATTCTAGAAATAAAAGTTGTCTTATAATTTTTTAAAAAAGTTAATTAATACAATTCACCACATTAACAGACTAAAGGAGAAAAATCATCTTACTTGCTGCTGAAAAAAGCATTTGATTGATTCTCCATTCATGATAAAAACTCTCAGCAAACTAGAAGCAGAAGGAAATTGATAAAAGATAGCTTTTTAAAACTCACAGTGAACATTACTCTTAATGGTAAATACTTGAAATCTTCTCTACAAGACCAAGCACAAGAGGAGAATGTACATTATCATCCCACTGACCTGGAAGTTTTAAGCAAGACACAGAGGAGGGAAAGAAGAAAAGGAAGAGAGAGAGAAAAAGTTATAAGATTTAATAAGGAGGAACCAAAATTGTTATTTTTCACAGGTGATAAGATCATCTATTGGCAAATCCTAAGAAATCCACAGATAAATGATTAGTATAAATACAAGCATTTTGCAAGGTTACTGGCCAAAAAAAAAATCAATATACAAAGATCAATTTCACTTAATTTTATTTCCATGAACCAGCAAAAACAGATAAAGAATATAACCTTTAAAACTATAGCCATTTAAAATAACACCAAAATATAAGTAACTAGGAATAAATCTAACAAAAGACTGCACGATTTTTATGAAGAAATATTTAAAACTTTATTGAAAAACATTAAAGGAAAATTATTATTTCATGTAACAAACACTTGTGCAGAACCCGCTGCATGTCAAGTAATTCTAATGCTTTACAATTATTAACCTAATAAATCCTCATAACCACTCCTATGAGAAAGGGACTTTTATTATAATCATCCCATTTACAGTTAAGGAAACTAGAAAATATCACAAAGTTACAAATCCACTGAGTGACAGAGGTAGGATTTGAACCAAAGCAACTTGGCTATAGAATCTTGTATTAGGTTATCTTTCTTGGTGAACAAAATAAATGGAGAGAGACATCCTATTTATGGTTTAGAATACAGAAAATATAAATATGCCAGTTCTCCTCAAAATTATAAAGATGCCAAATTCTCCTCAAAATTATTTTATAGTTTCAATGCAATTCCAATCAAAATTCCAAGAGATGCCATTGTGGTTCAGGTGCAGCATCCAACCAGGTTTTGAAGTTCACCTGCAGTGCAGGGGGCAAATCAGATAACTGCTGTGACCCATGTAGAAGCCAAGGACTGGGCTGTCCCATTTATTAAGCACCTACTATATTCTAGTCACTGCTCTAGACACTAGGATACAGTGATGACCAAGACAGACAAGGTACTTGCTCTCATTGAGTTTTTCATCTAAGAGGGAATATATGTCTACCTCTGAAAAAATAATTGGCATCAGATTACTCCTCACACTGAGAACTTTAAAAGCTGGATAAAAGTGTTTGAAGGTGCAAAGCTGGCAGCCAGGACTTGAAGAGCCAAGATCCAAAGAAAAGGGAAATGTGCTCCATTGAGCCCAACATTCTAAAGACAATTTTCAATCAAGACAAACGTGCCCAAATTGCACACATGTGAGGAAAAGCTTCAAGAAAGCAAGTAGAAAACAATAAATGCTGGAGAGGGTGTGGAGAAAAGGGAACCCTCTTGCACTGTTGGTGGGAATGTAAATTGATACAGCCACTATGGAGAACAGTATGGAGGTTCCTTGAAAAACTAAAAATAGAACTACCATACCACCCAGCAATCCCACTACTAGGCATATACCCTGAGAAAACCATAATTCAAAAAGAGTCATGTACCACAATGTTCATTGCAGCTCTATTTACAATAGCCAGGAGGTGGAACCAACCTAAGTGTTCACTGACAGATGAATGGATAAAGAAGATGTGGCACATATATACAATGGAATATTACTCAGCCATAAAAAGAAACTAAATTTAGTTATTTGTCCTGAGGTAGATGAACCTAGAGTCTGTCATAAAAAATGAGGTAAGTCAGAAAGAGAAAAAAAAATACCATATGCTAACACATATTTACAGAATCTTAAAAAAAAAAAAAAGTGGTTCTGAAGAACCTAGGGGCAGGATGGGAATAAAGACACAGACATAAAGAATGTACTTGAGGACACAGGGAGTAGGAAGAGTAAGATGGGATGTAGTGAGATAGTGATATGTACATACATACACTACCAAATGAAGCAGCCGCATAGCACAGGGAGATCAGCTCGGTGCTTTGTGACCACCTAGAGGGGTGGTATCCCACCCCTCTAGGTGGTCACAAAGGGAGGGTAGGAGGGAGGGAGATACAAGAGGGAAGTGATATGGGGATATATGTATATGTATAGCTGATTCACTTTGTTATACAGTAGAAACTAACACACCATTGTAAAGCAATTATACTCCAATAAAGATGTTAAAAAATAAAATAAAAAGCAAAAAAAAAAAAAAAAAAGAAAGCAAGTAGAAACTTTTGGTAATGCTTATGGATCAGGGAAGACAAAATTAGAGTTCAGGGCCCCAGGCTTTCAGTTTAGCCACCAGATAGCCTAGAAGTAAGGATAACATGGAAACAGATAAGTCTCAATTGGATCAAGTTAATCTGATCATAACCTACCACAAGACAATTAAAGCCTTACTTGGAGGAAGTTAACATCATTGAGAGCTTCTACAGTTTCTGAGAAAAACAATATCCAGCAAATAATTGAAAATTGACAACATAAGAAAGATTAAAATCCAAGAAAAAAAAGACTTCTCCCTCCAAAAGAAAACACACATAGGTGATTCAGATTTTTTATTTACCAGATACAGACTTTAAAATAATTATGATTAATGTATTTAAGAAAATAATTTGAATTGAATGGAAATCCTGGGACTGAAAAATACAATACCATAAATTAAGAATTCATTTGATGAGTTTAACAGCAGATTAGACAAAGCAAAAGAGAGTATTGGTAAATTGGAAGATGAAGCAATAGAAAATATTCAGATTAAAATACATACCCCCAGAAGGGTGGAAAATGTGTGAGACATATAGTACATAGTTAAAATCCCAACATATATGTAATTGGAGTGCCAGAGGAAAGGGAAAAGAATAAGACAGATGCAGTATATGAAGAGATACTTCACACAGAAGTATTCCAAATCTTAGAATATTTCAAAATGAAGCCACAGACTGAAGAACATCCATAAAACCACCCTCCTCCCCCAAATCTAAATATAACATAGTAAACTAGAGAAACAAAACCAAAGAGAATATGTTAAAAGGAGGCAGAGTAAAAACAAACATTGTTTCAAAGGAGCAACTATAATACAATTAGTGAACTTTTCAAGAGGAACAATGAAAGCCAGATGACAATGGAATGACATCTTTAAAGTGTGGAAAACAAATAACCATACGTAGCATTTTATAAACAGCCAAAATAACCTTGGAGTGACATCAGCAAGATGGCAGAGTAAGAGATAGCAGCACTTTTCTCCCAACAAATAACAGACAGCTATCTACAAAAAAAAAAATAGCTCTGGGAGGGCCCAAGGGTCCAGTTAAGAACTACAGCAACACCGTGGAACAAAAAACAAAGATAATCTTCCACACCAGAAGATTATTAGGGGATTGGCTTGGCTGAGATGTCTGGTGATGACTAGGAATAAAGAAGAAGGGAAGAAGCTATAAGTATCAGTGTCATCACAGTTCCCAGTGGCCTGCTCTATGGAGAACTCTGGAAGCCTTTGTCACTAAGGACCTCAACAGCTCCCATGACAGCTGCAGGCTCCCCACAACTTGCACAACAGAGGACCCTGTAGTGTTCATTGTCACAGATCTCAGAGGCCTGCTCCACAGATGACATGGACAGCTTTCACCACTGAGGTAACCAACAGCTTCACATCACATACAAAACTCAGTTTTCAGACAAAGAGACCTAATGTAAAGGTTAAACAATAAAATTTCTGGAAGAAAACAGAAAAGAGTACCTTCATGACCTTGCAGTAGGCAAATATTTCTTAAATAGGAACTAAAAGCATTAACTCTAAGGAAAAGAAGTGGAAAGGCATCTTAAGAGAGTGAAAAGGCAAACCAGAGTGGGAAAAGATATTTGTAATACATATATCTGACAAAGGACTCCTACCGAGAATATGAGGAGCCCTTAAACCCCTACAATCAATAAGAAAATGACAAACAATCCAATGGAAACATGGGCAAAATACTTGAAAAGGAATTTCACAAATGAAGAAATCTGAATAGCCAAAAAAAACCTCAAAAAAATATTCATTAGTCATCAGGGATATGCAAATTTTAACCACAAGAAATGCCATTTTGTTCCCTCCAGATAAACAAACAAACAAACAAAAATTAAGTCTGAAAATATCATCATTAGTGGAAGTATAAACTGGTGCAAATACCCTGGAAAACAGTTTTTACATTATCTAACAAGGTTTAAGATGCATATACTCTGCGAGCCAGCAGTTCTATTTCTATGTATATAGCCTAGAGCAACTCTTCCACACATGCATCAGCAGACATGAAGAAGATATTCATTGTAGCATAGTATTCAGTACTCTCAAACTGGGAAAAAAATAGTTTCTATCAGCAACAGAATTGAGAAGTTAGTTGTGATGTATTCACACAATGGAATTCTGCACTACAAAGAAAAGAAAATGAATTGCAGTACACATAACACAGATGAAAGAAGTTAGTCACAAGAGAAGATGTACACTTTGATTCCACTGATAAAGTATTCAGAAACACATAAAATCAAACATTATGCCATTTAGGGATTAAAAACATGATAAAACTGTAAAGAAAACCAAAAGAATTATAAGCACAAAATTAATGATGAGGGTTACCTCAGATTAAGGAGGGAATGGATGAGATCAGGGAGGCATTCAAAGGCAATGCAGTCATGTTTTCTTTTTTAAACTGGATGGTGGGAATACAAGTGTTTGTTAAATTGTTTTTATACTGTATACCTTATAAATAAATATTAATTTATAATTAGTAAATTTTGATACAATTAAAACTGTCTTTTATGTAAATTATATATTTACATATAAATATATGTAAAATATAAATCTTTAATACAGATTTCTGATCATGTGGCTCATGATGGAAAAAACATGGCTGCCTCTGTACCAGGTTTCGCTAAGGAGCAGACCACAGTTGTTGACATTGTCTCCAGGAAGGCCCTGTTGAAATGCTCTTCCTGAGAAGAGGGAATGTTCTAACCATTCTGTTTATATAGAATATAACACTGGCTCAGGCTGCCATAACAAAATACCATAGACTGGGTGGCTTAAATAGCAGAAATTTATTTTCTCACAGTTCTGGAAGCTGGAAGTCCAAGATTAGGGTGCCAGCATGGTCAGATTCTGGTGAAGACTCTCTTCCTGGCTTGCAGACATCTGCCTTCTTGCTCTGGTCATATGGCCTTTTTTTGGTGCATGCAGAGAGAAAACAAGTTCTCTGGTACCTCTTCTTAGAAGGGCACTAATCCACTCATGAGGGTCCCACCCTCATGACCTCATCTAATATTTCCTCCCAAAGGCCCCACCTCCAAATATCATCACATTATCATATCATTCACATATGAATTTGGGGGGGACAAAACATTCACTCCATAACATATGGTCACCCAGATTAGCTAATTATCACTTTGGCAGGTAGAGAGGGGCTGAGGCACAGAGGCCTTATGCAGAATATGTGTCTTTAGGGGTAGGGAATGAGAGTGAAGAAAGATCCCAAGGTCTCTCACCTTATTCCCTCCAACAAGGTTGAGGGCTTGCTTAGATCTAGGGACTTAGAAAGCCATTGCTTCTGAGTCCCTTTGCCTTGGGTGATACCTGTCTCACAGTCCCCTCACGTTTTCTGTGCACATTCCATCTGCCTTGCAGCTGCTGGTCCTGCCTGGCCAAGGGTTGAGGAGGGAGTATACTGTTTCCATGCAATTTCCTTAAACGGGCACTTCCTTCTTAAGAGAACTGTTCCCCAGAGATTTCCTCAATATTTGCAATGACAGAAAGTCCACACACAGGCTTGGGGTTGGGGAAGAAGGCACAAAAGGGAAGAGATTTAAATTCCAAAGCAGAGAAAATTAAAATCCTGCCAGAAGCAGAATAAGATGGGGAAGGATAGGGAAGCTTCTGCTTTTGGTCTCAGTATTGGGGTTTCAGAGAACAGATGGCTAGGGGTTATTTATAACTTATAACAGGCAGAGCTGAGATCTGTGAAATGCCAGTGGCTTGGCTGCCAATGGATGAAGCCAGGGTAAGGACTGAGACCTCCACAGGACTCCTAGAATGTGGGTTTTGGTATATTTGGGGAGGGGGTGTTCCACCATGGAAAGGTTATGGAGCCTGAGCTCCATCCTCCAGGTTAGGTGGGAAGCCCTCCCAAGAATCGCTGCTTTTAGGAATAATAATAGTCCCACTAATAATAATAACTAACATGTTATTAGCTGACTGGGTGCCAGGCACTAAGGTAAGTGCATTTATTTGTAAAATGAGAAAACTGAGGCTTGGCGAGAGTAAGTAACCATCCTAAGACCTCATAGCTGTAAGTAGTGAAGCTCTCTGTGTGGCACCCTGGCTTGTGTGGGAGGGGGGAGAGGCAAAGGGTATAGATATCTTCCCCTGTCACATCAGCCCTTAGCGACCTAAAGAGGCAAGATCACAGGGATAGAAATCTGGACCACGAACTTTGATGGGGGTGGGGAAGGGGACAGGGAACTGGCAGACCCAGGAGAGGTGCAGAAGGGCAGCTCTGAACAGTGCATGTGTGTGTGTATATCCAGGTGATCACCCAGATAAAGGCAGTGTGATTATAAGTAGAAGACATTAAATGCTTATTAAATAAATAAATCCTGGCTTTTGAGGACAAGGCAGGCAGGGGCTGAAGTCCAATAGGGCTTATTCCACTCTGCCATCTGTCACCTCAGGCAGGCCACTTCCTCCTCTCTAGTTCTCAGTCTTTCCTCTAAAACAAGACAGTTGGTCTAAGATTCTTCCCAGCTCTGATTATCTATACATCTATGATTTCACTGTATTAGCAAATGTGGGGAAGAGGAGTGTTGGGGATATCGGAGGTCAAAAGTCAAGATCTTGGCTATCAACCTCCAAGGCCAAGAACCAAGCCTTGGCAAGAACAGCCAGAAAGAGCAAAGCAAAAGGAAGACAAGTCAGGAGGTGCCATCTGTTCCATGTGGCAGGGAGTGAGGTGCCATGAGCACCACTGATCATGCCAACATCCACTCCCAGGGCTATGCACTGGTGCCAGGCATGCCCGCCAATTGGTGGATAGAATGCTCCCAAATTCATGACTCCAGGCGCAAGGCTGTCTGTCTCAGAATAAACAAAGCGCCAGGCAACTTGATGCAGCTCATCTACTCCTCAGAATACAACAATCCTTTTTAAGGTCAAGGTGTCGGGCTTCTTGCCTCTATTAGTCTACAATTCTATGTCCCTCTGAACATCTTCATTTTTTTTTCCCAAAGGGCATCAGTAACATCCAAGGGGCCAGGAATTCACCCCAGGTCACAAAGCACATGGGCCATGATGTTCAGGTCAACCCAGAGGAGAAATGACCCTGAACTCTCACTCTGTGCCATAGAAGGGACTTGCTTTGATGACGTGGGCTCCATTGTTTAGCTCAGCTAATTAGTAAGCATGTAGTGTACAGCCACCATGTGCACTTGCTGGGTACCTACTACATACACAATCTGAAGAGGAGTTGGTTACCAAGGTCATCCAAGGCCTGAGTCTGAGGTAGCAGACCATAATGGAAAAGACTGTCTACTGAATTTGAGGTTGGTCAGGCTGGGTTCTAATCCTGCATCTATCCTCAGTTAGTACCATTAGAAAATTTCTTAACTAGAACTCGCAGTCTGAAAATTGTAAGATACCTACTTCAAAGAATCATTGTAGAGACAAAATAGTTAATGAGACATTGTAGAGACAAAACAGTGCCTGGCAAACAGGAAAGTCCTAAATGATGATGTAGCTGTTGATGATGACATGGTGACGACGGTCACATTGTCCCCCCTTAGTCAATCCTACTTCAGGCTCAGGGTACTTCCCTGACTATCCAACACCCACTGGGTGATACTAGATTGAGAATGCAGCTGGCTATGGGTTCAGGAATACAAGAAAACATATCCCTTCACTCCTGGACCAGGAAGCATGAGAACCTCACTAGCAAACAAAGGAAACTCACTTTCAGAAATCTGGATACAGTCAAGAAAGATGAGAAAGACAACTGGAGACTTTGGAAGCCAGACACAGGTTTGTGAAAGAAGCCCTATTAAGAGACCAGGGATGGAGGAACAGGTTGAGGGAAGGGCAGGTGCCTGAGATCCTATCCCAGTCTGGTCCCCTGACCCACCTCCCAAGACCTCAACTTCCCCATCTATAAATGCAGAAAAGCAAACTATAGGCTGAAGTGAACTATGGCTAGAAATTTGAAGTCAGGGCTATGTCTCCACCATTAAGGAGCCAAGATGGGGTGAGGACATGGAACATATGAGCTGGTGAATGTTTTGATGTGTGAATTCCATGGGTGGTCTGCGAGCGTGAGGCTTGGAACTTTAGGAATGGAAACAGCCTGCTGAGGAAAAGTCCCTAGACCCAGGAAGCAAGTTTAACCCAGCTACACATTTACTTCCAGGAGGCCACATGCTTTCAGAGGCAGAAAAGCAAATGGGTCCTGCTTTGGGCTGGCCCAAGCTCCCACAAAGAGGGGAATGCAGAGAGGCAATATGGCTCAGGGAAAATACTCCAGGCACCACGATCTGGAGAGTGGAATGCAGTGTTCCCACAGCTCGCTATGCAGGGAACGCAGCAGATGGAACTGCCCTGACTTGGGGAAATATTTGGTTCCTTGGCTCACACTGACTTACTGTAGAGGATTGTGAGGAGGGCCTGGAGACAGACTAACAAAAGAAAAGGTCAGGAAAGGGAAAGCCAGGAAGCTGTGCAGAAGTTTCCTAAGATCCTTCCAGAGGCCTTGAGCAGGTAGTGACAAAAGGTCAAACTGGATGGGACCTTCCAGAACACCAAATCTAATTCTTTTATTTTACAGATTGGGAAACTAAGGCCCCTAGAGAAGTCAGCATAGAACAATTGAAAGAGGCTGTGGAGTCAGGGAAACAAACTCACAGCTTAAAAGCTATGTGATTTAGTACAAATTTCTTAACTTCTCTGAGCCTTAGATTTCTTCTTTGTAAAGGACTGTGTCACTTGTAAGAAGTGAGTGAGGTAATGTATGTAGACCACTTAGCATAGTGGCCAACTCACAGTAGAGACTCAGTAAATATTAGCTTCTGTTTCTCAAGGTCACATTGGGGTTAACAGCAGACCTAGGACTAGAGTATAGATGTCCTGACTCTTGACCCAATGAGTTACACATTCTACCATCCAGCTACAGAAAAGTGTCGAAGACAAAACATGCCTGTGATGTGCCGTTAGAGATGGGGTAGGGAGGGGATGAAGCGATGTTAGAAGGGATTTTCTCATGACCAAAGAATGGGAATGTATTACCAAAGGTTCCATTTTGGGAACTTATTTAAGTGTGTGCTTGGAATGGATTAAAGGCTGCGAGTGAAATAAATGTCATCTTGATGACCTGTTTGGCTCACAGATGCAAGAATCAACTTATCAGAGGCAGGGCTGGTTATACTGTTCTCTAAACCTCCCAAAAGAAAGGAAATGAATATGCAATCATTCATTCAACAAACATTTATTGAGTACATGATATGCTTAGAGAAACAGGGTTTCTAGTTACCATTTTGCCTATAAGGAAATGAAAGTTCCAAGATATTAAATGAGTAAAAAGTCATACAGCTAGCAAGTGTCAGGGCTAGGATTCAATGCCATCTTGATCTGATCTTTGCCCTGCACCACATTGCATCCCCTGTCTTCTGATAGAGAGAAAGGAGTAAGATTGTGTCTGGGGCTGACATCCTCAGAATGGTGTGCATGGACAGAAGGTCTAGGGAGAACACCCGGCTTGCCCCTTCCTAAGAGCAGAAGTAGTCGTTGATGGCTGCCTTGTGACCTTGTCCCTGGAGCTGCTCAGCACGCTCTGGGGGCCACCCTGCCCTGGGTAGGAATCTCTATCTAGGATCCCATGGCTTTCTCACCAGGATCAGACATCTCCCAGGACCACTCTCCAAGACAACGTCACTGCCCAGGAGCACCACTGGGACTGACATATTCACACTCAGAGTGATTAGGGGCAGGCAAAGAAGGAAACTCAGGCACAGACACAGTTCCTGTGTGAAGAGGGAGACATCAAGTAGCTCTCACTCTTTAGGGAGATTCAGCCCCTTTCCCCAGAGAGCTCCCAGGAGGATAGAGTGATTGAATAGACACTACTTCTGCTCTTAGAGAGCTCCCAGTTTGATGGGGGACACACAGACAAAGGTAGGTTCAATAATAATCATGGAGCTAAAGCTTACTGAGTACATACTACATGAAAAGCATTCATATAAATATGAACTCATTTAATCCAAACAACAACTTTATGAGAGAGGTCTTATTTTTATCCTTATTAAACAGATGAAGAAATGGAGGTACAGAGAGGTCAAGCCACTTACACAGCTAGAAAGTGATAATGCTAGGATTAAAACCCAGGCAGTCTGGCTCAGGGGTCTCTCAAATAAAAGAGAAAGAAAAAGCAAGCCCCTAGGCAGTGCTGGACAGTCTGGGGATACTCTGACTACTGGTGATTCCAGGTGACCAGCAACAGTGGTTCTGGTCCAAGAAGGCTGCCTCAGGAGCATGGGCAGTCTTAAGGCTTGTTTGGAGCTTAGGGCCCAGGGATAAGGGTCAGAAAGCAGGCCTGGGGCAGAAAGCAGGCCTGCTGAGATTAGGAAGCCAGAAGTGAGGGCAGTGAAGGTGAGACTCCTAGAGGAGGAAGACCAGGAAGTCTTGTGAAGAGTTTAGATAGAGCACCTGAGAAAGGCCCATGAGCCTGCCATGGAGAGAGCTGGCTAGGGAGAGAGGAGCCCCAAAACAGAGAGGAATTGGGGCTGGGAAGAACACAAGGAAACATCCAATGGGAGATTTTCCATAGGGAAGGTTCTTGAGCACCAAGCTCAGCTAGCTGAGCCACATACTCCCCTACCCCCAAGCCCAACAGGGCTCTCTGGGGCACCCATCTCAAATGCTCTAACTAGTTGACTGTTAAATAACATACTGATCATGAGCTGGGCATTGGCATTAGAGAGATATGAGTTTCTGGTCCTAACTTTACAACTCACCAGCTGCCTACCCTCTCTGAATTCTGGGTCCTCATCTGCAAAATGGTGGTAATAGTAACTTTAAGGAATTATTGCGAGGATTAAATGAATTACAGGTTATCTAGCACTTAGCATAGGGCCTGGAAGAAAGAGCTCAATAAGTAATGACCCATGAGTTATTTAAAAGTTTAATTTCCAAATATTTGGGGGGTTTTCTAGAAATTTCTGTTGTTGATTTCTAATTTAATCACACTGTGGTCAGAGCACATGCTCTTTATTATCAATATTTTTAAATTTACTGAGACTTGTTTTGTGGTCTAGCATATCACAACCTTGTGCAGCTATTGTTGGGTGGAATATCCTACTAATGTCAATTGGCAAAATTGATTGCTAAAGTTGTTTAAGTCTTCTATTTCCATGTTGATTTTATCCACTTGTTCTATGAATTACTGAGAGAGGATTTTTGAAGTCTCTAGCTAAAATTTTGGATTTGTCTCTTTCTCCCTTCAGTTTTATCTTTATGTATTTTGTTTATGCATTAATTTCTGCTTTATGTATTTTAAAGGTCTGTTATTAGGTACATATACATTTAAGATTAACATGTTTTACTGATAAATTGAGCCCTTTATCATTATATAATGTATCCCTTTATGCCAAGTAATATTTTGTTCTGAAACCTACTTTTTCTGATATTAATATAGCCACTCCAGGGTTCTTATGATTAGTGTTCTCATGGTATATATTTTTCTATCATTTTACTCTCAACCTATCTGTGTATTTGTGTCATTAGTTTCTTCTAGACAGCCTATATTTGGATCTTATTTTTTTTAACCTAGTTGATTTATATTTAATGCAATTATAGATATGGTTGGGTGTAAAAAAAATCTACCATCTGCTAATTGTTTTCAATTTATCCTATCACTCTGATCCTTTTTGCCTCTTTTCCTGTCTTCTTCCAGATTAACTGAGTATTTTTTAATATTCCAATTTATCTCCAGTATTGACTTATTAGCTATAGCTCTATGTTTTATTTTTTAGTAGTTGCTCTAGTCTTGACAATATTCTTCTTTAACTTATTACAGGCTACTTTCAGATAATATTATACCACTTCACATATAAGTAAGAACCCTACAACAACAGTATACTTCTTTTCCCACCTCCCATTCTCTGTGTTATTGTTGTCATATATTTTATTTTTATGTTATAAACCCTACAGTACATTGTTATTATTTTTGCTTTAAATAGACAACTATCTTTCAAAGAAATTTTTTAATGAGGGAGGGAAAGTCTTTTTATATTTACCCACATGTTTACCACTTCTGATGTTCTTCATTCCTTTATGTAGATGCAAGTTTCAATTTTGTATCATTTTCCTTCTGCCTAAAGAACTTCCTTTAACGTTTATTATAGTGAATATCTCCTGATGATAAATTCTGCCAGCTCATCTTTGTTTGAAAAAAAGTCTTTATTTCACCTTCATTCTTGAAATATATTTTTTGTTGGGTATAGAATCCTTGTTTGATAGATTTTCTGTTCTTTCAGCACTTTAAAGATGTTGTTCTACTATCTTCTGTCCCTCATAGTATCTAATGATAAATCAGCAGCTTTTAAAAATCTTTGTTCCTCTCTACATAATGTGCCTCTTTTTCTCTAACTGCTTTAAAAATTTTCTCTTTATCACTGATTTTCAGAAGTTTGATTATGGTGTTCCTTGGTGTGGTTTTCTTTCTTTTTATCCTTTCTGGGGTTCATTAAGTGACTTAGATTTGTGAGTTCATAGTTTCCATCAAATCTGTAAAAATTTTAGTCATTATTTCTTCTAATATTTTTCTGTCCCTTTCTGGGACTTCAATTACATGTCTGTTAGTCCACTTGATATTGTCCCACATGTCAGTGAAGCTCTTTTTTAAATATTTTTTCTCTATGTTTCATTTTTGATTTTTCCTATTGCTTTGTATACAGATTCAATGAACTCTTTCCCTGCAATGTCTAATCTGCTATTAATCTGTTATGAACTGAATGTTTGTATTCACCCCCCTCCCAATTCATATGTTGAAACCCTAATCCCTCAATTTAATCAATGTAATTGTATTGATATTTGAAGATGGGGCAGAGAGTTAATTAGGTCATGAGGGTGGGGGCCTCGTCTGATGGGATTATTACCCTTATAAGAAGAAACACCAGAGAGCTTGATCTCTCTTTCTTTGCACCAGGGAAAGGTCATGTGAGCACACAGCATGAAGGCAACCATCTGCAAATCAGGAAGAGAGCTCTTACCAGAACCCAAACATGCTAGTACCCTGATTACAGACTTCTAGCCTCCAGAGCTGTGAGAAAATAAAATTCTGTTTAAGCCATCCAGTCTATGGTATTTTGTTATGGCAGCCAAAGCAGACTAATACATAATCCTATCCAGGGAAATTTTGATTTCTTTTTATATCTTCTATTTCTCTCTTCATTATGCTCATGTTTTTCTTTAAGTCCTTAAGCTTATTGAGCATATTTATAATAGCTCTTTTAATGTCCATATCTGCTAATTCTGTCATCTCTATCATTTCTGGGTCAATTGACTATTTCAATTTACTAGTTTTTCTCCTGATTGTAAGTCACATTTGTTTCTGCTTCTTTGCTGCCTACTAACTTTTGACTGAATAACTGACATTGTGAATTTTATATAACTGAGTGTTGAATTTTATCATATTCCTTTGAAGAGTGTTGGACTTTGTTCTGGCAGGAAGTTAAATTAGTTCAACCCTTTGCTTGAGGCTTATTTTTAAACTTTTAAAAAGCAGATCTAGAGTACCTTTTACTTTATTTTACTAATAAGGTGTGACTGTTTTGTGAGGTTCTTGCTAAAACTAGTGGAAGTTCAAACAATTCCTGGCTTTACGTGAAGCTAGGAATTGTTAAGATACAGAGGAGAACAGAGGTTGAGGGGCTTTTGACTAATTGGATTTGGAAGGATAAGAGATAGAGAGGAACTACTGGGTGGTGGCATTAGTCATCTACAGTAAATAGGTGGCAAAACCACTATGGTTGACAAGGAAGACATTACTCATCATCCCCATTTTAAAGATAGAAAAATGAATCCCAGAGGGGAAGAGATTTGCCTCAAACCATACAGCCTGGGACATGGCAGAAGTGATCCTATCCACTACAGCTGGCCACCTGACTTCCTATCCCACAAGGCTCCCTCCATATCAGTCTAGAGCCTTGGCCACCCCTGCAGGAACCTAGGAAAAGCTGGGTGCCTGAGTTCCAGAGAGAGGAATGCAGGGAGGGTCTTATAGCACATTCTGGGAAGAGGTGGCTATTGGGAGAGGTATTGGGGAGGAGAAGACAGAGCTGGGAGAAAAGCAAAGGCACCTCCACCCAGTCAGCAGCTGCTCCCAAATATGTCACAACTTGTCAAAGAGGCAGAAATAGAAGCTGTCCAGGGAGTAGAAGGGGGGTGGGGTGGCATGCTAGGGCTCTCGGCCCACAGGGAGGGCAGAATTGAGAGGCTGGAAGGGAAGAGGGACAGGATGGGGGGGTGCTGTTCAGAGATGAGTGTGACAAATACATGCCAGGCAGTTCTAGGTAGGCTGAAATGGGTCCAGAGAACATTCCAGTTGCCTTTCAGTGAGATTAAATATGGGATCAGAAGAGGAGATGGGAAGGGACAAAATATCCAAGGAAACCTGCCCTCTCTGATCCTATGAGTTCACCTTCAGAGCTAGGTCTGATTCAAACAACACTCAAAACAGCCTTCCTACCCCTGACCCCAGGAGCACTTCCTCCAGCGCCACATGCTGAGTCAGAAAAAGAATGTCACCTCTCAAAGAGCTGTTTGAATCATTCAATCCAGCATCTTGATTTACAAACAGGGGAGTTGAGAACCAGAGAGGAGAAATGACAGTAATATGCCCTGACTCCTTATCCAGGGTTTCTTCTTCCTCTTTCCCTGAACTTTCTCACAGTATTTGTCTCAACCAGGAACTGAAGTTCCAGCCCTCATAGGGATTTCATAAGAAATCCTCACCCATATTTCCAAAGGCCCTCAGGTTCACACTGCCACACACTCTCCTAAGCTCTGGTCTGGTTATTTAAAAAACTAGCTCTGTGCTTTGTATCTACCAATCACCTCTCCGTGACCCTAACTTCCCGAGGACCTATCCCCTTCCACCTCCAGACCTGCACTTCCCCACCCCAAGGCCAGAGATTCTTGATGAATGAGCCTGGCTCTGAGCTCCAGATTCCAGGCAGGGACGGATTTCCCAGCGGTTATTTGATGCTCAGTTCTCAATGGAAACAATGTGTGGCCTCTGGAGGCCTGGAGCCCTCCCCTCCCCCTCATCTCTCCACCCTGGCTCCCATCTGCCTCTAAACCTCTCCTCCTGTCTCAAGCCCTCAGGATTCCCCCTGGTCTCCCCAGCCTATTGTCTCTCACCCTTCTCTTGTGTCTTCTTTTCAGGTCTCCATCACTACCTCTCCTGATGTCTCTCTGAACGCTCCATTTGAAACCTAGAGCACCTCTAATTCCCTCACTGCCTCCCACCTGTGGCCTCAGGCTCACCTGGAAAGCATGTACTCACCTGCAGCACCCTTCTTCACCTGTCAGCCTCAGAGAGGGAGAGGAGGCACCTTCATTCAGCCCCGAGGCCTAAGAGGCAGTCCAAGAGCCTAGGTAGTCCAAGAGCCAACACTCTTCACACTTCTGACATTAGTGCTCTGTGCACCCAGTATGTAGAAGGAAGAAGGTGCACTAGTTGATCCTTAGACTACCTTACACCTCTGACATTCTATGATTCTGTGATCTGTTCTCACCCTGCTACAAAGCCCCACAAATAATGCTGATTTGCATGACATGTTCTTGCATCTAGGTCCTATTGAAATGTACATGCCTTCCAGCCAGCCACCTCCCACCTGGTCCTCATCCATAATACCAGAGAACTAGCCTAGGCAAACAAAATGTGGGGCCTGTTTGGAGAAGCCAAAGGCTCCCACTCTTCCAGAACCTTCTCCTTGATCCTCTATACCTAGGCGTGTGAGACTCTGGGATGGGAAACTTGCTTTGATGTGAGTCAAGCAAACTAGCAGCCCAGGTCAGCCCCCCTGTGAGGTCAGTAGGGACTGGAAGATGCTGGGAGTCGGAGGGTTGGGACTGGGTATGCAGCAGATGTGGAAGGATAGAGTCAGGAGCAGATGAAGGGGATCTCTGAGCATTTTGAAATCCAAGCACTACCATGCAAATGAGTTCAGCCCAGCATGCAAATAGACAGAATCAAGTTGAGACAGTCAGTGGGGGGACACAAACAACCTGGCCCTGGAGCCCCAGCCAGGGATAAGGGCTTCCTCTGGAGGGAGCAGGACTGCTGGAGGAGGAGGCTACAGTCAGAGCAGGGGGCCCTGAGTGCCCAAGCCAGCAGGGGTGGGGATTAAGGCCTGACGCCCTGCTGTCAAGTTAGAGCTGATGGATCACCACTGGTGGCAGAGCACAAAGGCTGTTCTGTGCTTGGCACCAATGTGTTCCCATCCATCAGAGGGCAGTTTTCATGGGGTGGAGGAATATGCAGGGGGAGCCTCTAGGGGCAGCTTTTCCTCAGCTCAGTTCTAAGAGAGGAACAAGGAGAGAAAAAGGTCAATCGCTCCATTAGGGTTCTGAGGTGAGAGACACCTGGGCCACCCTATCGTCTCAGTCCTGGAAGGGTCTGTGCCTCACAGCTGGGACTTGACATAGTCCCCATGCCACTTACTTAGACAGACATACACAAACACATCCATAGACAGGGATTCATTGAAACCTAGACACACAAGGTCACCCCTAACCTCCCAGTCCTGCCCTCACATTTGGTCAGAGGCAAATGTCACACAGACCTAAGGCCAAACTCACACCCAAACTGAGGGCAGGGACTGATCTTATTTACTGCTCTTGCCTATGTCCAGTCATGCCCGGGGAATAATAGAGAGTGGGCTCTCAGGAAATTGAGTTGAGCAGAGAAAGGAGTAAATGAATAAATTCCTTCTCTGGATTATATTAGCACTTTTTCTAGCCTACTCTATTATCACCTACTTTGTATAATCATCTTCCTCACTCAACTGTGAGCACGCGGAAAGACCACATCTTATTCACATCAGTGACTCTCACACCCAGCACAAGGTGCACAATACCTGTTCCTTGAATGAAAGAGTGAATGAATAAATATATACACACATGGGGTGGGGCCAGTTTTCCCTGTTGTTTTGGTCCCCCAGAGGCAATGAAGACAGCCAGGGAAATAGCCTGAGAGAGAGGCCAGGAGTGGAGAAGGGGACAAAGCAAGTAAGGGGACTAATGTTTTGGAGGTGTTTCCATGTGCCAGGTGCCCTTTCATCAATACAACAACCACTCCCCTATAATACACATGTACCATCCCTTTACCAGCCGAAACATACCTCCTCTCCCAGTTGAATCCATCCTCTTGCCTCTGAGTGGCTTGTTCAGGTCTTCAGCACTTCACTCCTGGGTCATTGTCATGGTCTTCTGTGCCATCTCCTTGCCTCAGATTTCAAGTCCCTCCATTCTGCCTAGGTGGGCCTCCTCTCGTCTTTGCAGGTTTGTCCAATCATCCACTTACCTGAACCCTGAGTTCCATACAAACCCATCTACCCAATTCTCCCTTCACTCTCCTGTCCTCTTCTCATCCAAATCCTACCTTTTCTCCAAGAGCCAGCCCAGGGCTCTCCTCCCCTTCCAGCCTTCGGTGATTTTGATTATCTGTAAACTTCAACACTCATTTGATGAACCCACTCATTTACAATTGGTCGTGGCCCCCATGTTTACTGCTGAATTAAAATAGCTCCCTCTTGCATTGTAATTTAACATTCACACAGTGTCCAAACTCACCAACTAGAGAGTAAGATCCTAGAAATAATCACAGAACAAGCCCAGTTCTCCGGCTTCCATTTTTAGAGGATGTGGGCACATTGTTTAGGGGTGAGGCAGACTGGATCCCAAAAGGAAAAAATAGTGCAATTTCTGGGTTTCTATAGTAACTTCAACATCCCTTTTTTTCTCAGCGCTCAGAGGATTAGAGTGTAAACTGAGACAAGGGTTTTCTTTTATTTTTTCTTTTCTTGATGGGATGTATGTTAGAAATAGAGATTCTTCTTCAGCCTATCTGGTCTGACTCAAAGCAAGGTTTACAACCCACAGCCCCCAGGCTGCCACTTTGTATCACAGTGGTAAGGCCAAAAACCAAATTAAGACCTTGCTCCTCCCCCTCAAAATGCTTGGGTTTTTTAAAAAAATTGTCCAGTTATGTCCCCTCCTCATCTCTGTTCCTTACCCCAAAAGGACACCAGCATTTTCCTGGCTCCTCACCACAGACAATGAGATGGAGGAAAGCTGGGTTTTTCAAGCTCCATTCAGATCTCACCTTCCCTGTGAAGTCTTCCCTGAGTCCCTAGCACAGTTCCTCTTCTTCTTGTTATCCTTGCCACTGGTTGGAACTTATAACATCAGCCTCATCTGTCTTAGGAAGAGGAATCAGACTTAGTCCAGAGTGTCCTAGGGAAAAAATTGGGACCACAGGATAGAAGATAGTAGAGGGAGCATATTGCAGTTCAAAACCCAGAAGGCCTCCCTGAACATCAGTGGAATGGGCTGCCTTGTGAGGACAGCAGATGTCGGACAATGGCCACCTGGGAAGGGGATTTGGGCATCAGGGGTTGGGTAGAACCAGGTAACCAGCAGGGTCTACTAGATGGTAAGGTCCTCAAGGGTAGAGACCCTGCCTTGAGCATCCCTGTAATCCTTCAGTCCCAAGATTGAGCCTTGTTCACTGCTGATTTCTGAGGCCCACCTACTATATTGGGACCACGGTCCTCTCAGACCCCAAAGCTTCTGCTGAGAGATGTCCGTGGACTGAGAAGCCCGAAGATTAAGTAGTCCCTCCTCCACCTGATATTTGAGATCTGCATGATATATATAAAGCTGATGGCTCAGAAGGGAAAACCAGAACAACCAAGCCAAGTGGTCAAGGAGAGGGCATATTTAAACTGAGTTTGAAGGTCTCTGCTTTCTCTCCTTTCTACCCCACCCACAGTAAGGAGCCAGGAAAATCCTGGTGTCTAGATGGGGCAGGAAACAAAGTTGAAGAGGTGACATAGGAGGACAGATCAATGATTCAGAGTGAGAAAGGGAGGAGACAGAGGGCTTAATAGATCTTGACCTTGCCTCTGTGGGGAAGGTAGAGATGTGTAGACCGTAAGTTCTAATCTCTGCTCTGACCCTGGCCAGCTGTATTAAAGAGAAAACTTCCACTGCCACATACCAAAAGAGAAAAATAAGACCAAAAAATTCCTTTTGCCTCAGTTTATCCCCAATCACATGAGACCTAAGCGACATATGATGTCAAAACTTCTTTGAAAACCCAGAAGTTGAATCCATCTGCCAATTGTTACCTCGGACATTGAGTATCAATACATGCCCCAAATTTAAAGCCCTCTCACCCTCTGGGAGGGGAATCTTTCTAAGAGTTTCATCTGACTGATATAGTCTGGGTAAGGTGTTGTAAGGAAGCAGGGGGATGAATAAGTTGACTTCTTAAGGCCCCTTCCAGCCTAAACCTACCCCTTCCTTACTCCTTCCTCCACCCCCATCCCGCTTCTTTGGGACTAGAAGCAGGCAGGCCGCCCAGCTAGGAGTAATTGAAAGGAGCAGATGAGAGGAGAATGTGTGTCCTCCCCCACCTCCCCAGCCCCCATGGAGGCCGTTGAGAAATGAAAACTAGTCAAATTACACCCTATGGCCTCCCTACCCGTGCACAAGAGCTGGCTGGGGGTAGGCTGGCTGGGGGCAGGGGTGGGGGTGTGCAGGGGGAGAGGGAAGGGGAATCACATCTAATCCACTGTAAACGTCTTGATGTGCAGCAACAGCTTAGAGGGGGGTTCAGGTTTCTGTGGCGTTGGCTATATTTATCTCTGGTTCCATGCCAGCGGGGAGGGTTTAAATGGCACCCAGCAGTTGGCGTGAGGGGCTGCAGGAGCTTGGGGGCTGGTGGCAGGAACAAGTCTTTTCTGACCCCATGGAGCTGTACGAGACATCCCCCTACTTCTACCAGGAACCCCACTTCTATGACGGGGAAAACTACCTGCCCGTCCACCTCCAGGGCTTCGAGCCACCGGGCTATGAGCGGACTGAGCTCAGCCTGAGCCCCGAGGCCCGAGTGCCCCTCGAAGACAAGGGGCTAGGGACCCCTGAGCACTGCCCAGGCCAGTGCCTGCCGTGGGCGTGTAAGGTGTGCAAGAGGAAGTCGGTGTCTGTGGACCGGCGGCGGGCAGCCACACTGAGGGAGAAGCGCAGGCTCAAGAAGGTGAATGAGGCCTTTGAGGCCCTGAAGAGGAGCACCCTGCTCAACCCCAACCAGCGGCTGCCCAAGGTGGAGATCCTGCGCAGTGCCATCCAGTACATCGAGCGCCTGCAGGCCCTGCTCAGCTCCCTCAACCAGGAGGAGCGCGATCTCCGCTACCGAGGCGGGGGCGGACCCCAACCAGGGGTAAGTGGCCATCCCACCCACCTGCCCCAGGGGGAGGGGGGACAGGAGGCACCTGGACAGCCTTGGAGGACCCCGCATGGGGCTCAGTCAGATGGCTAGAGCAGGAGCCAGACAGGGTCTTAGGAGGCTGCAGGATGCCTTCCTTTGTTAGAGCTAGGCTGACCTCCTGTGTCTCTCTGTCCTTTCCAGACAAGATAAAGGCAGTGGGGAGAAGAAGCATGTGGAGAGGGGTGGAACAGGACTGAAGGAGGGATCCAGGAGCAAGTCCAGAGTCAGCTGGATGAGGGGGAAGACAGGGCCTAAAAGGCAAGGCCAAGTGTACCTGAGAAGACTGCTTTGCCCCTCACCCGGCCCCCTCCTGGGTAAGGCTGAGCAGAGAGCAAACCCACTCAGTCTCTCTCATGGAACCCCAACAGGCCTGCACAAAAGTGGCCCCGGTTGGGCCAGACATTCTGCCTCCTTCACCCTTATCCCAGGGTCAAGAAAACCACAGATCCCCTTAGGCTGGGTGTCCTATGAGGGCAGAATATCACCACGCAGGATGGATGCTAGGAATGGCCCTGAAGCAGGGGCTCTGTGGCCAGAGAAAGGGATGAAAGGAGGTGATTTTGAAGATTCTGGAACAGGGGGTGGGCCAAGCTGGAGGGCTGCAGCTTCTGGCCCACCCTCCAACCCCACCACAGGTACTTCTGCCCATTGGGACTGGACAGAGACACCACCGAGAATGGCGGTGCCCTGACCTTGGGCCTTTGCCCTGTCTTGCAGGTGCCCAGTGAATGCAGCTCCCACAGTACCTCCTGCAGTCCAGAGTGGGGCAGTGCACTGGAGTTTGGCCCCAACCCAGGGGGTAAGTGAGACCAGGACCCTGGCTACTTTGACTTAAATCCCACAGGCTATCTCTAAGCCCAGTTCTCCCCTCGTATCTTACTCCTTGCTCTAGCCCTCTTCCCTTGGCCTCTCTAGGGACCTTTTGAACCCAGGGCCCCAAATGGTGGGCTAGAAGGCCATGTGTCTCCCTGAAGCCTTGACCAGCTAAGGAGTTGTCTAGGCCTCCTGCAACTCCCCAGTTGGTTCCTGGTAGATGACCTTCCCCACGGAGAGGACAATGTCCCTGCCCCAAGGGTCCTGGGAATTGCTGAGTCAGTGCTGCAAAACTGGGTCAGCAAAGGGCAGTTCTAGTCTCCCAGGATACACCATTCTGGCTCCACTTTGGAATAACTGCTTCCAAATTCTAACCCCACCAGGGTATATCAGAGAGGACACACTGGCGTTCACACACACATACGCACACACACGTGCACATAGCACTAGGAAAGGCATGGGCTGCAGAGTAGGACCCTGAGCTTTTCTCACCCATCTGTCCGGGAAAACCTGTGCCACTCCAAAGGGCTCAGGCCCTGTCTTGGGTCTTAAGACACTTTTATCACCCACGTAACATCTTCCTACCTTCTCCTTACAGATCATCTGCTCACAGCTGACCCTACGGATGCCCACAATCTGCACTCCCTCACCTCCATCGTGGACAGCATCACAGTGGAGGATGTCGCTGTGGCCTTCCCAGATGAAACCATGCCCAACTGAGATTGTCTGCCAAAATGGGCAACCATGAGAGCCCCCCAAGCTGGCCACAGATGCCACCAGTTCTGCAGCAGGGCTCTCCTAAGCCAGGCTGTCCTGATGCCAGGAAGCCAGCCTTGGGGCTGCCAAATGCCAGACTATCCCCCTCCTCATCCATATAAGGTTAACTCACCACCCAGAGAGGGAATGGATGCTCTCATTTAGCTAACTCCTTAGAGCAGAGAGCAGTTCTGTTTCCAGAGAGATAAAGCAGGGGACCGGAGTGCCCCCTAGTGTAAGCCCCCTGGCTCAGGGGGCAACTCAGGGGCTTCCCTTTGATCATAATGCAGCCTCCAATTCCACCCCCTGAAAAGATACACTTTGAGAGACGAAGACAGTGTCCTGACCTGGACAAACTATGCACATCTCCTGTTGTTGTCTCTTCCTATGCCAGGGTTAGGCTGGGCCTGCCCTGAATTGAGAGAAGGGAGAGGAACAATCCTCTGTTCCCAAGTCACTGGGGGGCCAAGCTTTTGCAGTGAATGCTGGGAACCTTCCAATGGTTTTATGTTTTGTTTTGTTTTGTGTGTTGTTTGTAAAGCTGCCATCTGACCAAGGTCTCTGTGCTGAAGTTGCCAGGGACAGGTGGGGGGGTGGGGTGGGCAGGGACTCCTGGGGTGATTTATTTTGTTAACTAAGCATCGTGTGGTTTTGCCATTGTTTTGTATATTTTTTTTTTTTTTTGCTAACTTATTTGGATTTCTTTTTTAAAAAATGAATAAAGACTGGGTGCTAGAAGAGTGTCTGTGATGATATAGAGGGAGGAGATGACTAACGCTATAGCCTCTCCCACCTCAGTGGTCCAGACACGTGGCAGGGCCAGGGCTTGTGGAGCAGATGGGGCTCCAAAAGCGTCAGAGGCACCATGTTGCTGGTGGTCACTAGGCGCTGGGATCCCTGCTCTTTTTACCATTACAAAGGAAGCCAGGTCTGGTCCATTGGCTGGGCGAAGACAAGATTCTACAGAAATCCTTGTGGGACATGCAGGAAATTCCACTGAGCACTCTAATTCCATTCTGTTGCACTGTAATTCATAGACACTGTTCACAGTCTACTGCACTCCATCTTATATCCCAATAGGTCCATTCCCTTCCAATTAACTGAGCATGCTCATATGCCTAGCACTCAGACCACAGCCAGCAGACAGGGGTGTAGAGTTGGAATTTGTGGGTTTCCCCTCTCTAATCCCTGCCTCTCCTCTGGTGCCACATTAGCAGGAGTCCTGTGAGGAAGTGGGAGGTAATTCAATCAGGGTGATTAGGGTCAGACACTATCACTTTCTTCCAGGCCAACTAGCATGTCCCCCTCACCACACCCTTCCATCCCTCCAGGCTGCAAGAGATTCTGGTCCCTGTCTACAGCTCAGAGGATGAAGGCAATTCTGCTGGGGGTAGGGGAAGGGGCTTACAAAGGAAACAAAGCTGGGGCTCTCTTCATATGGGATGCTATTTTCCAAAGACTGGCTTCCTGAGGGGGAGAAGGTGGGTGAAGAATTTAGGAGAAAGAATTTGGACAGAGATCACATAATATTAACTGAGAAGGCATCAGCAGCTAGAATGTGAATGGACTAAAACCTTTATTAATTCCAACTGCTTCACGCTAAGTGTGTCTGATTTACTGCAAATTATAAGTTTCAGAATCATTACAGAAGTCAGGGGATTCAGAGTGTGGTACATTCCAGCCTGCTTTCAATTCTTCAGGGCCCTTTTTATAAAACACTTAACCCAGTTTTATCAACCAGGCCCCGATGCCCATTCTGCACTTGCTCTGGGCTCAGCTGGGCCATCTCTACCACACCTGTCCTCTTGACTTGCTCCTGGAGACGGGAGTCAACACACTGCTCCCAGAGGTTTCTCCAGAAACTCCATTTCAGCAAAAGGTGGAGGAGGCTCACAGAACTCAGGTGAGGGTGCAGAAGGGAGGGTCTCCCCGAGGGCCTGCTCATCCCAAACCACCAGTCAGGGCTGGGCCTGTTGGGAATCATAAACTGGCCTAATCTGTGCCCATTTGTGGGATTTTCTTCTTGGGTTTATGTCATTGTGTTTACAGCTGTTGACAGGGTGGCCTGCCATTCCAGTAAACAACAAATGTTGCCTGCCCTCAAACTCTCATCCACTGTAGTGGCAAGGTACTCCCTGAGGGGAATCCAGGATGGAGAAAAAACAGGAAGCATTATGTGTTCGGATACTGGCCCTAGATTGTTAAGATGCATACCTAAGGAATAATTTCAATGAGCCTGGACTCTTGCATCTTCCCATGCATAGAAAAGCACTAAAATCATTGATTTGATATGCCTGTTTTTTGTGATCAGCAGTAATCTTTGACATCTGACTACATTTTTTTTCAGCAAAAACTCCAATATATCCTGGCTCCTCCCTTAACTCTTCAGAACGGTTCCTCAGAGCTATCTGAGAGGCCGTCTCCTGGGCTATAGTCCTCAGTAAGTTCCCTGAGTAAAACATATCTTTCAACTTATAGGCTGTGCATTTTTCTTCAGTTGACACAGTTTTACCTTCTTGGAAAGGCTGGAGAGGAATACCTATGTCACTGCCACAACTCTTAGCTCTCCCTGGCTCACTGCCCTTGGAGATGAGGAGAGTAACATGTGTGGGTGCAACACCTTGGCTCTCCAATCTATACTCACTCCCTTATTATGCACCAATAATACTGAACTACCCATTCAAGGGGGATCTTCTCCCCTCAGGTTCATTTCCTCTGCCCCTGGTGCCTCCCAAGCTCCTAGGGTAGATACAAGCCTGCTGCCTTCAGTTGCCCTCCTTCTTACTGTGGGCTTGGTCTGGCCAAGAGAAAGGCACTCATCTCTACTAAGGAACTGATAGGCTCTCAGGTTGCTGGATATATTTTTAAAGTTTATTCCTCTTCAGTTATCATGTCAATTGGAATCTGAGGTTCATATTCATAATCTGTTATGAATGAACAGTTCTAAGCAATGGCTATTAAGGTTGACTGTTCCTGACCATTGTCAGGTGTAGTCATTGTCTGCTTATTTCTTTTTCAGTCTGTAAGTCCTTAAGCCTCCCACCAGGAAGAAACAATTCGCTGGAACTTCACATGTGTGAATGGCAAACTTTGCCAAACTGGAGCCCAGGCTCATTCATTATTTTCACAGAAGAAACATCTGTCATCAAAGCACAGGGACTTTCTTAAATTGAGAAATGCTTGACCTGCACAACTGAATTACAGATAATACTCCAATTAATGATTAATGAGTGATAGTTCTTTGAGGAAATTAGCTTAAGTCTGGTCTCCAGTGGAAGCACATGCAATAAATCAAAGTTAAACAAATGTTGCCTAATAATGGACTTTAGGGAATCTGCTAGAATAAAAAGATAAGATTTGAAATTGACATACCAATTGTCAGTGTGTAGAGAGGAACTTCTTGGAGTGTTTAGATAATTAGTGTGAATTGCAGAATGCTTAAAGTACTATTTGCTGCACTCCAATAAACATCCTTAGGTATCTAACTTCTCAAAGTAACCTATTTGGCAGACTGAAAAACCTTTTTAAGTGCTGCAGGTATAGTAGTAGGAGGCTGGACCAACTGGAGAGGGAGGTAAAGGGGGTAAAATGAAGGGTGAGAGAAGAGGAGCCCCCTCAGCTCAGGTATCTGTTTCTTGGATAAGACCCACCATGTCACATCCCCTGGACTTGTCTGAATTCCTGGTTTCTGGCCTCCAGGCTAGGGCAGAGATGCCTGGAGGTGAGCTAAAGCTCAGAAAGAACTGAAGGCTGTGAATTGGGCTAGGATCTTGGCTAAGGAGGCACCACCTAGGCCCAAATGGGATCCCCAAACCCCACAGCGATTCTGGCTGTCCCTCACTGCTCAGCCACAGGCAACCACCTGATCCAGATTCTCTGCCTCTCACTCTGCTGGGACCATTCCTAAGGAAAAGGAAAGTGTTCTAGGAAAGAAACCTAGAGTCTTCTTTCTTTTTTACAAATGCTGACAGAAACATGATGTTGGGGTCTCATCTCAAATGCAGCATGTCCAATATCAAGCTCACATTTTCACATAAGTCTGTTCCCTCTACATTCCCCACCCCAGTAGATGGCAACTCTGGGAAACTGTAGTTTTCCTGGATTCCTTCAGATCTCATGCCTGTAGCCAGCTGGTCACCAAGGCTGGTCAACTCTACCTTTGATCATTGAGAGGGTGGGAGGGGACCCCCAGAGGCTTGTAGGCACTAGGCCAGCATCTTCCCTTGCCTGTTTGGCCTCCCTGAGTCACAAGCTGCCTTGTCTCGCTCCCATCCTGCCATCTGTGCCCATGGACTCTGCCATCCTGTATCATCAGTAGGTCAGTTAGCCTTGGAGAGAATACAAGGCTGGATGGTGGATTACGCTGCCCTCAGGGAGTTCACCATTCAGATGAACAGAAGAAACAAGGCTCCATGAAAATCACAGGGGCCAAGTACCGCGTGAGTGGTACAGATGTAAGAGTTTGAGAAAGGGAGCTGCGAGAGGCTTAACTTCAGAGCAGTGTCTTGGGCTCACTTAAAAGAGAAGCAAGTAATATCTGTTAAGCGCTCCTGGAACTGGGCCAGAAGTTTTAACAAACATCTGCACATCTATATCTTACCAGCTGCATGGTCTCAGCTTTAGAATTTCCTGTTCTGCAAAATGGTGATGATGGTACATCCCAGGCTTGGGAGGATTTAATGAGCTAATACATTTAGCATGCTTAGAACAGTGCCTGGCACACAATAGTTCTCAATAAATTTTAGCTTTATTTAATAATAATCCTTATAAAAACCCTCTGAGATAAGGTTGGTTCATTTATTCATTCAAGTATATACCTAACCCTAAACTAGCTTCCCCACAGCCCAGTGGGAAACAGACAAAGAGAGGACAATGACGAGGCAGCATCACAGTGTGCACAGAGTGCCAGGGGCGCAAAAGGTTGCTGGTTATCTAATTCTTCTGAGGAGAGGCAGGCAATGCCTCCCAGGTGATGCTTGAAGTGGGTCTGGAAGGTTCACAGCTGCAAAGGCAAGGAAAGAAGTATTCTGTGCTGCCTTCTGGTGAGGGGCCTGGGTAGACACAACATTTCTGACTTAGGTGGACTCAAGACTGTTGGGAGGAGAGGGCACTGGAACAAGTCATGATGGCTTCTTGTCCTACACCGAGGAGTTGGACCTCAGTGGTGGGGAGCTACTACAAAAGCGAACAGCAGCGTGATATGACTAATGGGTGTTTAGCTTCAGAAACTCTTGCATCAGTATGAAAGTCTATGAGGATAGTGAAGCAAGTGTGTACAGAGGAAGAAAAAGAAATACATCAATCCCAGCAGTCAGGACTCCTCACTCCTTTTCCTATACTCCCTTGGCACAAGTAGCTCAAACACTAACCTATCAACCCATGGTTATATAAGTAAACAGAAGGTTACTGACTACAAGTTTAAAAAACTCTGATATTTACTTTCCAGATTACAGCAGCCCTTAGGACTGTGGAATAAGCTAGATGTATCAGGTAAGCTCAAAGTTAAAAAAAAAAAAAAAGACCAAAGCCATATGTATGTTGTCTCAAAACCAGGTTATTTATTGGTATGTACACACACACACTCACACTCATACACACCCACACACCCATTCCTGATGCACTGTGCCGGCAGTATGGTACCGAGAAGGGACCTGACAAGATACAGGAGGCTGGTGAGGATGTATGGGTCACAGGTGACTCCCCAGATAAAAAGTATATTGACTGTGAGGCAAGGGATACACCAAGACAAGAGCCTTCCATCACTGTATGCATCACCTCCCTGCAATAATCCCAAGATGCCCTGAACAGACCTGGGTCCTGCCAGCTGCTGCCTTATGACATAACTAATTAAGATAGGGTTGAGTTGTAGAGGAGAGACTGGGGCTGAATTTCCCACTATGCTAGCCTATCAGAGTTCCCTGAAGGAGTCAGATGGCCTTGTGGTCTCCAACTTCACCAATCTTAGGAATCTGGGGTTTCTCCATAATCTTAACATCCGTTACCCAGGGATAGGAGCTCTTTCTCTCCATCCAACTTATTTTCTGCTCAAGAACTCCTCCAGCTCCATTCCCAGTGGCCTGACAGACAGGAAGGGCCGGGAACAATGAGAAAGCAAGGGAAGTTGGATGCCTTGCCCATACCCGTGGGAGCCCACCCAGCCCCACCACTGGTGGACCTCTCTCCTCTACTGAAAAGCAGCAAAAACCTGTAAGCCTGGTACTGCCCCAGGCTCCAGCACTCCTTCTGGACAGGGTGCTCTGACCCATCATCCCACCTGCTAGCCTAGCCACCACTCAGAATCCAAGTCCTCAGCTTGCAAACCAGCTGCTCAGCCACCTGCAGGGTGGCACTTCACTGGCTCCTCTCCAGGAAACATGCTTCAGGCACTTTTCCTCTCCTTTCACTTGGATGAAACCTTAGGTTCCATCAGCTCACCCTGAACTTGGGTCCTAAACACTGCCAGGCACCTTGGCAGGATGAATACATGGGTTAAGAAGAGGGATTTCTTGGAAATAACATTCCTACCAAATCGTGACCTGTATCCCTCAGCCCTGGATGCTGCCGTGCTACTGGGGAAAGCAACTGAAACTGGGCAGGTCTCAGGAATTACTGGACGAGGCAGTCCGTGCACACCAAAAGAGCCCTGAACAAGGGGGTAGTGGTTTGGGGACAAGCAGGAGAATGACAGCCTTCACCAACACTGGATTTCCTGGACCTAGGACACGATTCACTAGAGGGGAAGCTTTATTTTCTTCCTAGGAGATCAGAGGAAGGAAGCCTCAGATTACCTTTTTCCCAAACCAGACTTTAAGGTCAATGTATATACTCAATCCACCCATTAGGTATATTCTTATGGGGCTGAGATTATCAAAGAAGTGGGGCAGAGGGGGACAGAAAAGGAAGGAATATTGGGAGCATAGCTGGCAGTGCAAGGTTAGCTTGATCCAGAGCCAAGATCCACACAGTTCCCCCTCCCCCCAGCCCAGCAGCAGCTCTACCCTACAGTAGGGGCAGGAGGCATTCCTGTTACCATTTGGGCTTAAGGCTACCACAGGCCATTGGCTCTCCCTCTAGCTGACCTGCCTGCACCTCTCACTGGGCAGGAGGGCTGAGTTTCCCCATCCTTATGCTTGGTGTTTGGGATTCAACTTAAACCATGGCCTAGAATCTCCACCTTAGTACTTCCTCTTCCCAGATTCATCATCCTGAGGAAGAATGGGGCCTTCTACAGCCCTTCCCAGCCCCCAGGGAGGTCCTGGAGGCGAGGCAGGAGCTGCAGTTATGCAGATGAGTTGGGGGAGGGATAATGGTGAAGGTGCCAAGAGCAGATGTAGACCATCTAGTACAACCAAGAGGTGGACAGAAACCAGAAAGCCAAATAACCCAAGCAAGGCAGTCTGAAGTGCCATTTTCTTGGAAGGGCCATCCTCAGCCCTTGATGCTGTGTCCTGGTCTCTGGTGGAGTTTGCAGTCCAGACCAGCTAGATGCAGAAGAGGGAAGGTGTAGTCCATCCATCTTGGGCTGCCTTCCTCTCCCTCCTGCAGACCCACAAGCATGGACAACCTGGTTGCCTCCACAACACCAGGAAACCCAGCCACATCCCAAAGAGTCTTACAAGGGACACACGTTGGACTTGGGGTAGAGGAATGGCTAGGGGGTAGACAGTATATTCTGAGACATGAGACTAGGAGCCGTGGGAGTAAGGGGACCGAGCAGGAGGGTTAAGGGCTCTCCGAGCCTGTGAAACCAAGCAGGAGGAAGCTGGCCTTGGGGGCTGTAGCTAGTCCCGGAAGGCGGAGAGCATGTGTCCATACAGATAGTGAGAGTGAGCTAAAAGAGAAAAAGACAGGCATTGCGCGGTGAGTTGGCCGTGAGTCCCTGAGAGACGGGTTGCAACGTATCTGCGGCGTGCTTGCAAGCTCCAAGCGCCCAAGGCCAGAGAAAGCAGGAAGGGCAAGCCAGGCAGTGGGCGCGAGCAGGCTGGAGCGGCACGGCCGGCCAGAGGCCAGGCACAGGCGCGGGGAGGCCTTGTGCGGGCGGAGGGCGGGCCGAAGAGCGCCCGCGCCCAGGGCCTGGCCCACTTACCCCGAGCCACGGGCACAGCCCCGTCAGACCCGGGGCGGGAGGCGGGGTCAGCAGGAGTAGGTCCGAACCGTGGAGGTCCCCAGTCGCTGCGCCCCCGCCGTCCCGGCTGGGAGGAGTCCCGGCAGCCGCGGGAGAACACAGAGCGGCGGGTTAGTGCGCGCACAGCTCGCCCGTGGGGCCTTGCCGGCCGCGCCTGGCCGCGGCGGCCGTTAGTTAGTGCAGCGCCGGCGCGGGAGCTGTGCGCCCGCCTCGGCCTCGCCTGAGCGCTAGCGCCCGCCCCACTCCGCCGCCCGGGCACCTAGGTCCTGCTGGGCCGCGGCCATGCCCAGCCAGCCTGCCACTCACCTTCAGGCATGATCTTCTTTGGCGGGGCCGGTGGAGGCTGCAATGGCCCCAGGGTGGACACGCGGAAGCCTACCGGGAGCGTTTCGGCAGAGGCGCTGAACATGGCGCTGCCGTGGTGGTCCCGCGGCCGGAAGCGTTTCCTCCAGGAGGGCGCGCGGCGGAACACCTTGTCCTCCCCCTGCACCGTGAGGACACGCAAAGGACCGGGGCTACGTTGGAACTGCCACCCTCACTCCCTGCCTGGGGTAGGACAGTCAATGGCTGGTTCTAGGGGTACCTTTCCCTTCAGAAAGAAGGGAGCAAGGTCACGTCCGCTTTTAGGCCCTCAGCTTTTCCTTGTGTAAAGTGAATGGGGCAAAGTGGATGACTCCGGGGAGCCCTTGCGACTCTCAAGTTCCCTGTCTCTAGGCGGGGCGGGGCTCCCCTGTTCGGATGTGGCATCTTGCAGTTGAACGCTGTTTCTCTGCCCACTCCAGTCGTCTCAAACTGGGCTTGGGATGCCCATTGACCTTTAAAGTATTCCTCCTCTCAGGCTCATCCATGGGAAGTAGTCACCAGCCAGCCTCCATTCACTCCTCCCCACCTTTCTGGGGCCTCAGTATGGCTGCAGCACTGGTGTGCTGAAAGAGTGCTGGGTCAGGAGTCAGGAGACCTGGCTTCCATTTTATCAATGCTAGCTCTGTGGCCCTGAGCAAGGAACCTCTCTGAGCTTCAGTTTCCTTATCTGTAAATGTAAAATAGGAATAACATCATCTGCCCTACCTATTTCTCAGGCTGCCTGTCCCTGAGGGGGTCAGGGGAGAACATTAACCCATTGACAGTGATGGGTCAGGCAGATGGCCAATCAGAGGCAGGTTCCTCCAAAGGCTCCTGCTATCTGCCCTCTCACCCATGCCAGCCAAGTCTCCAAAATAACTATCTCTGCCAGAGGGCACCCAGAGCCATAACTCTACAGGGTGTCCCTCTGCACAAGCCTCCCACCCCACCCTTCAGAGCCCACATTCATCCTGCTTGGCAGCCATGCCTAATCCCCCTCAATGCTTATGTTCTTGTAACTGGTGCAGGTAGAGTGCTAGCAGCAGGAATAAGAGACACTAACCCACCAGTTCTCACCTAAACAACCTCTCCCAACCCCATTAGGGTTTGTTGTTTGTGCCCTGAGTAGGCCAAATGCCCCCATCAGTTCTTAGCACCATGTATCTCTGTCATAGCATTCATCATAGCATTTTTAAATGTACTTATGAGATTATTTCATCAATTCCTTTCTCTCCCTCTCTTCCTCCCCCCACCCTACCCCCTTCAAATTCTGTGCTTCATGGGACAGAGAGTATGATCTTTTTTGTTCCAACCAATACATCCGCAGACCTGAGTAGTGCCTGGGAACACCGTAGGCACTCGATAAATATTTGCTAAATGGCAGCTGGCTCCCTATGCAGGCATCCCATCCCTGAGTTTATCAGGAACTTTCCTCATCATTTCTGTCTTCACCATGATCCTATCTTTAACCTGATCTAGAGACCCTTCTCTTCTGCACGCTCTCTCTCTCTCCATTTCTATCTTCAGCCAACCCTAAGGACTTGTTTCTGTTTTTCTCCCCTGTCCCCTAATAGTCAGATGTTCTTTGTGTTCCTCACCTCCTCATTTCCCTTGAGTCCTGACATCCATGCATGGGAGAAGTGGATATAGCCCTCCAGGGCCTTGAAGCTTGAGAGGGGAAACTGAGAACCAGAATTGTCAAAGGAAACCGTTGCAAGAGACAACAGCTCAAGGTTGCTGATGATGTGCTGGATGGCTGGACAGGAGGCAGTCTCTTGGATCTCCAACCTCCCACCTATCACTCCCCCCACCCCCAAATCTCACCTTATTCCTAGAACCTGGCCTTCTACTTAAGCTTCCTTTTAAAGAATCAGTTCTCTCCAGCCCCACACCTAGCTGCATCCCAGAAAGCCCACTACATTGCCAAGATGATGTCACCTACTCAGTAACCACCCCAATGCCTGAAGCCTGATAGGACAGCTATCTCCACTTTCAGGAGGCAGCAGGAGGTAGGAAAAAGAACACAGGAATCAGATACACTTTTGCTCCAGTCTGGCTTTGCCACATGTCAGTCTGTGACTGCAGGTAAGTTACCTCTTTGAGCTTCAATTCCTCATCTGTAAGATGGCATAATAACCTGTCTCACATGATGATTGTTAGCATAAAATAAGATGTCTGTCATCACTGCACCACCATGCCTTTCCCAATGCCTGTCCCAGAGTAGGCATTCAAAGAATATTTTTGTAAGGATTGAAGGAGTAAAGAGTTTTCTAAATTAGAAAGCACCATTCAAAGATATATGGGAAAGCTGTATCAAAGAAAGCTTAGAACCTAGTGTGTGGGGAATAAGTAGGAGGGTCCACCTTGCAGGGGCATTCGGAAGATTCAGATCTCAGAGTGGGGACATCTGGTGGGGTCTGGCAGTTTCTCTCCTTGAGTGGAATACACAAACACACACACACACACACACACACA
>NC_041217.1:41560225-41631727 GCF_002837175.3 Physeter macrocephalus
CAGCTCAAGGTTGCTGATGATGTGCTGGATGGCTGGACAGGAGGCAGTCTCTTGGATCTCCAACCTCCCACCTATCACTCCCCCCACCCCCAAATCTCACCTTATTCCTAGAACCTGGCCTTCTACTTAAGCTTCCTTTTAAAGAATCAGTTCTCTCCAGCCCCACACCTAGCTGCATCCCAGAAAGCCCACTACATTGCCAAGATGATGTCACCTACTCAGTAACCACCCCAATGCCTGAAGCCTGATAGGACAGCTATCTCCACTTTCAGGAGGCAGCAGGAGGTAGGAAAAAGAACACAGGAATCAGATACACTTTTGCTCCAGTCTGGCTTTGCCACATGTCAGTCTGTGACTGCAGGTAAGTTACCTCTTTGAGCTTCAATTCCTCATCTGTAAGATGGCATAATAACCTGTCTCACATGATGATTGTTAGCATAAAATAAGATGTCTGTCATCACTGCACCACCATGCCTTTCCCAATGCCTGTCCCAGAGTAGGCATTCAAAGAATATTTTTGTAAGGATTGAAGGAGTAAAGAGTTTTCTAAATTAGAAAGCACCATTCAAAGATATATGGGAAAGCTGTATCAAAGAAAGCTTAGAACCTAGTGTGTGGGGAATAAGTAGGAGGGTCCACCTTGCAGGGGCATTCGGAAGATTCAGATCTCAGAGTGGGGACATCTGGTGGGGTCTGGCAGTTTCTCTCCTTGAGTGGAATACACAAACACACACACACACACACACACACATTTGTAATATGTATGTAATATATGTGTGTGTGTGTAAATAACATACTCCAAATTTCAAGGCACCTCTGTGAAGAAAACACCCCTCCACAAATTCTGTATGTTTCTGAGTGTGTCCTATCTACCGAGGTGCAGTAGTCATTCCACAAAGGTGGGTTTTAGCCCTGTTAAACCCAACTAAGAAGAGACTAATTGATAAGTAGATAGCACTAATGGTGTCCCACAAGGAGGCCCAGAAGTCTAAACAGAGGCATTGGTAGAGGTAGGGGTGCTGCAGAGAAAATGGGGATCAGAAACAGTTCTGATTGAAGATGGAGAAGCTAAAAATAAACAGTCTGGGCTCTTTTTTAACTTGTTTGGAACCAAGGTAGCTAAGGCAGACCTGACAGCGAAGGCAGGCAAGGTTAATGGTAGGAAATCGAGTAGGGGGGAGGGAGGGGAGAGGAGGCAGGGGCTGGGGAGAGGGCTGTGCCCTCAGGAAACACGTATGTTTTAGGAGGCATCTCTAACAGGAGCATTATGGCTAGAACTTCAGAGTCTTCCAAGACATAGTCCAACCTAAACTCAAGGAGAAGGCCTGATGAAACTCAGTTGGAAGGGACTGTTTCTTCAGTGACCTGGGGCGTAAGAGTAAAACTTAGAAAGGAAGCTGGGATGATAGAAGCCTGAGCTATGTGTTTAGCTGTGTCAAACTGCACTGAGGAACATGTGAGCAAACCTGTCATTTAATGACCTCAGAATAATGTCTACCTCCAAACAACCACACTATTGGATGGGTGGGAAACTTAGCAGGCTGGAGGTATGCTGTGCTCACAGCACTGAAGAGAGGGGCTCTAAGAGATAAAGAAAAAGGTATGATCCCAAAGAGATGACCTTTGGGGGAAACATCTGATCCTGTGTGGTTAGGAGGTTTGGGGCACAGAGTTGAAAGAGGCTAGAGGTACCCAGAAGGAGTTTCATAGAGACTTCTCCAGGCCTATTGCTAGGCCTGTCCCTGCCTCCCCAACCCCCTGATATCATGCCCATCCTCTATGGCTCTCCTCCCTTAGGCCACCCCACCAATCATTAGCCCAAGGAAAGCAGAACTCATGAACTCCAACAAACCAACAGTGACCAGATCCTCAAGGTCCCCAGTTCACAGCCAGGTACTCACATCATCCAGCTTCCGGTCTGTGCCCAAGGCCAACAGGTTGTTGAACTCTCTCTCCATCACCTGGCGTGCCTGGAGTCCACAGGGTGAAAAAGGGAGAGAAGGGAGGGGCTATGGTTAATGACCTCTAATGCCATCTTTCACCTATTTCCTAGGGGGGGTCCAAGGGCAGAGATGGGGTTTTCAGTGCATTTAACCCATTAGCCCTTGATGCTGCTCCTTTGAGCTAACCTCGGTGTCCTATGAGAAGTCAAAATGTTAACCTTACTATTTTTTTCATATGGAGCAAATTAGAAAACTATAATTTTTTAAAAAGTAGGATCATAGAACACGTGGATGGACAGACTTCACCTACTGGGGAAAAAACCCCCACAGTTTGTCTCTAAAAGGGAATATCATGCCATACTATCTTTCTGGAGGGGTAAATAAGCATGTAGACCATGGATAATGAAGATTTAACTTATTTGGATTATATAAATGTATTTTATAAAGTTCCACATCAAAAATTAAACTTAGGAAAACTGCTCAGTCATGGATATTGGTGGCCCGTGGGCTGAGTGGGGCATTAAAGGCCTTCTCTATAGGCCTCCCAGCAGTTTCTTGCTAGGAGATTTGAGAAATACCAGAAACAAGAAAATTTTCAAAATTACCACCAGATATTCTGAACCATTTTAAATGAAGGATTCCATATTGGGTCAGATCCTACTTCCCCTAATAGCTAAGCTAAATGAATGGGTCAGAAAAATAAGAACGGTTAGAGAGCAACAGAGAGTGGCCCTGCTACTGTTTACAGATGTACTGCTGGCCACAAAAACTGGATGTATTTAGAGATAGGAAATGAGAGAAAAACAAGCCCATTTCTGGGTAGATATTATTAACCATAGAATTCTGTGGGGACAGTCTTTGTTGGTATTGGGAACATAATATTTTTTTAAGTGATCAGAAAGGAGAAGCATAGTTAATTTTCAAGTATCCAGATGACACCGTTCCTCTGGGTAGTGAAAGGTGACTATGACATTTACAAACTTCAGAAACATTTCACAAAGTTGTATGAGTGGGCAAGAAAGCAGCTGATGGGGTTGGAGATGGGCAAGCATAGAAAAATTGCATTGGGGCTTCCCTGGTGGCACAGTGGTTGAGAATCCGCCTGCCAACGCAGGGGACATGGGTTCAATCCCTGGTCCGGGAAGATCCCACATGCCATGGAGCAATTAAGCCCATGTGTCACAACTACTGAGCCTGCACTCTAGAGCCCACGAGCCACAACTACTGAGCCCACGTGCCACGCAGCCATAAACAAACAAACAAACAAACAAATAAATAAATAAAATTTGAAATGACTCCTTGATTAAAAAAAGAAAAATTGCAGCTTGGGGGAAATCTCAGCTCTTCCTAGAGAACGAGGGGAATCTGTGCTATCCATTCTGACTGGTTGGGATGGGTCATTGCAAAGAGACTGTGGGACGCCCTGGCCCTGTGTTCTGCCATCACCCCTAAAAGGCCAACACTCCACCCAAAATTACAAGACAACTCATCCCTATCCTCACACAAACAAAAACTCCTCTGTTCCCAGAATAGCTTGTGCAGCTCTGGTGGCTGAATTTCAGGAGATCTGACAGCTGCAAACAGTCCAGACAAGGGCAGCTAAAATGATCAGGGCATGGAGACAAGTCTATATGAGGAAAGGCTAAAAGAATTAAGACCACTCTGTCTGGAGAGACAAAGGCTTGGACCCAGAGGCAACACAATCAGAGTTTATGAAATCACAGAAGGTGAGAACTAGTCAAATACAAATATCCATACTAAATTGTAGAAAATTAGGATGAGGCAATTCTCTTCCCCAGGGGAGCCCACTGTGGGTACATTTAGGACAAATAAAATTAGGTAGTACTTTACACAACAGGTAGTAATTCTAGAGTCCATTACCCACAGGAAGTTAAAAAAGCCAAACATATAAATAGGTTCAAGAGAATTTATATATATTCTTAGATGACAACGCCGTAATAATTATCAAATGTAATGGAAGGAGATGTCTAATCTTTTGAGCTGTTGACAGGGAGACAAAGCCCTGGCATGGAGAAGCTCTGGGCTGTGTTATTTGGTATATTTAGCTTTCTAAAACCTAGGGACCCAGGAACAGATCCCTGGGGGGGGAAACAAAGGGGATATGGGTTCTCTGGTCCTTGTGGGCCCCAGGGCTCGTTTTCTTCTATGAATAGTCAGGTCAGAGAAGCAAGCAGAGGAAAAGTCTCAGCTGTAAAGATGGGGCTGGGAGGAGATGGGGGTGCCCTCTGCAGTGTGGGGATTAACACAGTATTCCAGGCCTGTACTGAACGTGCTCTGTATGTGAAGGGCACTTGTTTCCTAGGGGGCTTGGTTATGCTCAGGGACCACTTGGAGGTTTGAGGACATTTGTGATCCCCTCTAGAACAGGCCTCCAAAAAGCCCTTCCACCAGTCCATAAACTTGCGCATATCAGAGGGAGAGAGAGCGAGAGTGGAGGAAAGGGAGAGACCAAGATTGAGACTGATGCCCAAGATGAGACTGATTGAGACTTACAGCCTACCTGGGTATGCTGCGTGGGTATCTGGAGGACCAGGGCCAATGCGTTGTGGTCGAAGTTCTCGTCCAGGGCCAGCAGAGCACCATGTACACCACTCTCATGCAGGTTTCCTGCATAGTCCCGGAGCCCAATAGACTGGACCCAATGAACCACCTGGTCGTTGGTCCAGACCAGCACATCTGGAGGGCAGGGGAAGAAAAGGAGCAGAAAGAGACAGGTTTGGCCAAGGGCCCTCCAGGGACAGAAATAGAGGTCCCTAGACCCAGAGCCCCAGTCCACCCTGTTCTCTTGGCTCCTACCCACCCCTACCCCCCTCAACTTTCCACATCTTCTTTCTATCCTCCCTGGCACCTGGGCTCTTGGAGAACCAGCCCCATACCACTCCATTCTTGCCAGCCTGCAAGACTCAGGGTCAGGCTAATAGGCTTTCTCCCCAGAGCCCCTGTACCAGTCATCCACTGCCCCCAGGCGGGAATGGCCCTCTTCTTATTCTTTCTACCTTCAAGGTCTCTTCTAAGACTTGTCTTTGTTTCCTGTCCAGCCCCACCCAGATCACCAAGTTCCACAAGCACTTTCTCACACCAGTCTATAGCACTATCCCAAGGGGATCATTGCATTTGTCTAGTTGGTGGCCATTGTCTAATGTGTTGGGGAGGGGGATGTTACCGCTGATTGGGCAGGGGCTATTTTTCCTCCACCAAATGGCAGCATCCTTTGGGCATGGACTGTGTCTCCCTCATCAGACTGGGAGCTCCCTGCTCCCTAAGGGCTGTGTCTTCCCTCTTAGATTTGGAGCTTCCCTGTGGCACAGAATGCCTCTTCTCCCTGCACTCAGCCCAAGGCAGGGATCAGTGAGGCAGGTCCCTGCTCCCCCAAGGCCGCTCCCACCACATCTTTCAGAGGAGGCTCCACTGAGCCTGACAAGCTTACCCTTGATCTCATGCTGGCTTTCCTCCCGCCTCTTCTCTAGCTCCTTCCGGTCATAATTCAGCCTCTTCAGACACATGATGCCATACTGAAGACTGGTTCTGCAGGCACACAGCCCCCCCTGAGCCAGAGCCTCAGTGGGGCCACGTTTCTACCACATCTGCCCCATATCCAGCACCAATCACAGCCCATCAAGACCTATATCCTCCAGCACAAGGAGCATCCCAGCCCAGTCCTTCTCCTCCTTCCCCCAGGGCTTAGATATAATCCATCATCACAAGGGCACTTCCCTGGCTCTGCCTACCCCAAGTCCTCCCTCTCAGCCAGGGTGTGGGCCTGACTGACAAAGGAAAGTTCTTTGAATGATAGCAACGGGTCCCTCCCTCTCCAGGCACTGGAATGACAAAGAACCCTACAGATATTCTTTTGCGTCCCCATTTCACTCAGAGTCCTTACAGTGGCCTACAATGTGATACATGATCTGCCCCTATACTGATAGCCCTGCTGTTCCTCAAACATGGCAGGAACGCTTGGCCTATGTGCCTTGGGGCCTTTGCAGTGGCTGCTCCTTCTGCCTGGAACACACCCCCTCCCTGCCCCCTAGTCGGCTACATGGCTTACCCCCTTGTCTCCTTTAAGTTTTTGCTCAAATGTTATATTTTAAATTCAGTAGTTACGTTGTCCACCTGATTTAAAGCTGCAACATCACCAGCACCACCAATCCCCCTTACTCTAGTCTCATTTTTTTTTCTACCACCTTTCATCTATTAACATTCTATATATTTATAATTCCTTGTCTGTCTCTCCCAGTTACAATGGAAGCTGCACGAGGGCAAGGAGGTTTGTTTTGTTCACTGATGTATCTCAAACGCCTAGGATGGTGCCTGACACATTCCACAAATGTAAACACCATAAATGCTAAATGAATGATGTGAAATAATTCACATAAAGTACTAAAAGTACTTTAAACTGTACCAGGTGCATAGTAAGCACTTAATAAATAATTACTAAGCCAGGCCATGAACCAAAGAATCCGTAGGTTAGAAGGGACCCCACACACTATCAGTCCAAGCTCCCCACCTAATGCAGGAGTCACCTCTGTAACATCCTTTTGAGTATTATGAACACCTGTGCCTAGACACCTCTGGTGACAGGGAACTCACTACCTCTTGATGCAGCTCATTCCATCTTGGGCAGCTTTCCCTGTAGTGTTCTTCTTTAAACTTGAATACTACTCTGTCATTCAGCCCCTCTGGGTTTTGTCATCTACAAAGTGGGGGAATAGAATAGAAGGTCTCTCCCAATTCCAAATACTTTTGACTCTATCATTGAGGCCATTGCTTTGTGAGATTAAATTATGCTTCATTGCTCCCTACTTCTCTCCCCTCAGTTCTACCCAGGTAGCCCATCTGCCGAGAACAAACCCTTATAGCTCAGAGACACCACTTCTAAGGAATCTGGCTCAAGGCCACTGGTTTAAGCCTTGGTCCCCTGGAGGGGGCAGATGCACACATACCTCCTAACTGGAAATGCCTCTAATTTCAATTTCACTTACTATAATTTTCAGTTCAGTTCCTATGACTTTCAAAGCTGTTGCACAGCTTAGCAAAAATATAAAGGCCTTAAAGTCAGATCAACCTGGATCTGAATTCCAGCTGTGCCACTTCCCAGTTGAGTGGCACTCAGCATCTGTGAGATGGGGGTCAAAACTCTCCTGAAGAGTTACTGTGAGCATTAAAGGTGATCCTGTATGAAAGGGCTTAGACCAGCCCCTGAACATCAGAGGCATTCAGTAATGGTACCACTTTTGGGAGGACATTACTAATTATTGTGTGTGCTTTTTCTCCTATCAAAATAGGAGATTCTCGGGCTTCCCTGCTGGCGCAGTGGTTGAGAGTCCGCCTGCCGATGCAGGGGATACGGGTTCGTGCCCCGGTCTGGGAAGATCCCACATGTCGCGGAGCGGCTGGGCCTGTAAGCCATGGCTGCTGGGCCTGCGCATCCGGAGCCTGTGCTCCGCAATGGGAGAGGCCACAGCAGTGAGAGACCCGCGTACAGAAAGAAAAAAAAAAAAAAAAAATAGGAGATTCTCATGGAAACCTGCTCCATAGAACACTATGGTCTAAGGAAAAAAGCTCTGAGTTGAGTGTCGAGAAAGAAGGATGCTGGCCCCATTCTGTAACCACTTGGCTGAATGACCTGGTGACACTCAATCTCTATTGGACTTGTTTTCCCCATCTGTGAAAGGAGAGTTTTTAAATAACTTTCTCATCGTTAAAAAAGTATGATTTAAAAGAATTTTTAAAGATATAAGAACATGCTTATGAAATATTAAGTGGAAAAAAAGCAGTTATATACCTAATTGAGGTAAGGAATATGGAAATGTTTTACAAAATGTGAAGTACCCAAGATTTAGAGCTAAATCTGGAACCGTGTGTATAGGCTGAGAGTCTCTCATGGGCAAAGGGTCGGGGGAGGACTTCCGTAATGCTGTATAGGGTTGGGCTGCCTGATCCTCTAGCAGCCGAGGCACATCTCAGCTTGGTGGGGAATGGCCCTTCTCTCCCCAGCCCTATCAATCACTGAGGAGGGAACAGGTGCAGCTAGGCCTGGCAGCCTCCCAGATTGACAGAAACAAAAGATTCCCTTTCAGCCCCGGTGGTGAGGGAGGGGTGGTGCTCAGGGCAGACACAGCTGGGGGTTCCAGCATAGGTGGCTCTGCAATGTGGTGGCAAGAGAACTGGATTTCAGTCCGGAGACTTGCATTTTGCTAGCATCCCTGAGTGACCTCGGGCCGCTGCTCCTTCCCATGCCTCAGTTTCCTCACCCATAAAATATGGAGGCTAACTAGATCCCTTCCAAATATAACTTTCTGTTGTTTATGAGTTGGAGAGACCAAGGGACACCCGAAGAGCCCTAAAAGAACCTTGAAAAGCCACACACTCCCAGCTCCACCCTTTGTCACATTAACTACTCAAGATAAAAGACCTGGCTCAAATAGCAGCCTGTGTGATTTGAAGTTGGATGTTAAAAAGGACTTCCTAAAAACTCTCAACTTCTGGAACCATTACTGAAAACCTATGTCTTAGGAGGGCTGCCTCCCTAGCTCCAGCTGGTTGTTTCCATGCTGGGATGTGCCCATGGAGCTTTCTCTTTTTCAAGAGAAGCCAGACATCCAGAATTTTCTTTAACATTTCCTAGTGTTTAAATATTGGCAGCTAAGGTCATACCTTTAAAAATACAATGTAGGCCAAACAAATTACATGTGTGAGCCAAATTCTGGCCTCAGGCTACCAGTTTGTGACCTCCACTGCAGATACTTTTGCACAGAAGACCTTTTCAACAAAGAGGAGGAGAACACTGGATGACTTCCTGTACAAAAGGATGTGTGTTTAAAACTGAGAGGCTCAGATCTGGGATGTTGGCAGGGCAAGCATCCAGAAAGAACTTTCCTCTCATCTTGTAAGGAATTAGACACCTAAAATAGATGCTGGGTTCAGTGTGAGTCTTCTCAGGGTAAATGTAGAGAATTCAGCAAGCTCAATGACAAGAAATAAAATTCATATCTAGGGGGAAAATTTTCCAAGTGAAGCTAAAGAGAAATGACTGTGTCTCAAGAGTTGGAGGTGAGAGGACCTAAACCCTCAAACTACAGGGGAGACAAAGATTTGGCTTTCCCCAAAGGGAGACCTGTTACCACCCAGAACAGGCAAAGAAAGAGATGGAAGCACCTCTATTCCTGGAGACAGACCCCCAGAGTTGGGGGAGACCTGTGTAGGGAGGTGGCCCCGGGTTCCAGGCTGGCTCACCGGTGGAAGCTGTCCACCATCTTCAGGTGGACCCGCAGGTCCTTCTTGGTGAGGTGATCCAGCATGCGAGCGTCCACAAGGCACTCCATGAAGTAGCTGCGGTACTGGGGGAGCCCCAGGCTGGGCAGCCACTGGTTCCCAATCCACTCGTGGTTCATGTCCCCATAGGCCAGGGTCTGGAGAACAAGATGGAGGAGGCTGGGGGCAAAGGCAGTGCCGGCAGGTTGCAGCTAGCAGTTCGATAACATTTCAGCTTACTTTCACTGAGGCGCTGGTAGAGGCGGGAGATGGGGATCTTAAATGGAGCTTTTTAAGATCCTGAAATGATATATTCCCACTCATTATCAATTATCTACACTAATGAACAGAAGCAACCACCTAGGCAGCAAGTCATAGGAAATCCTTCCCATCGACTCTGAAATGCATTTGTGGGGCTGTAAGGCAGACTTGCCTTCCTGATTTTCAGTCAGCCTCAAGCCTGCTGAGCCCAGGGGATAGGCTGCATTACAGAGGGCCTGCAGAGTAACAAAGAAAGCCAGTCTCACTTCGGGAAACTGGCCTTACACGGTCCACAGGGAGTTACATTTGGCTAAAGATATAAAAAAATGAAGTAAGGTGAACTGCGCCTGCCAGCGCTCTTCTCTAAGGCTTGGTTGTCTCTCCAGAGATTCTCTAGGTCCTTCGTGTGCCGCCTCCCCACCCCACCACACACCGAGCGCCCCACCTCCCACCCAGTCTGGTTCTGAGAGGCCTGCTCCACTTAGTCGTTGCCTCCTGCCTTGAGGGCAGGGACCTCCCTAACCATCTATCCTTAGAACGAATTTTAATGGTAACCCTCCATCACTCTCTTTCCTTACCCAACTTGATCTTTTTAGAATTGAAAATTTTATTTTGTTATCTTTTAAAATAAAACGATTGATACATATAAAACATATGTAGCGTATGTTCATTACTAAGCATAAAAACGAAGTTAACAACATCCTTGGACACCATCCATGTTATCCACACTGTTGCACCCATCCTTATGTTCTTCTTCCCCATCTTATGCCCTACTGCCCCTCTAGAGGTAATCACCATGCTGAGTTTTCTGTCCGTGATGCCCCTGCTTGAAAAAATGTTCTTATAGTCACCACGGTATATTTCTCTAAAAAATATGATTAAATTTGCTTGTTTTTGAGTTTTAATAGAAAATCTTTTGGGACTTACACTTTTCACTTTACACTATATGTCTGAGTCATCCATTCCCTTTGCTAAATAGTGTTTTACTGTGAGAATATACTAAAACTGATCTGTCCAGTCTCCTCTTGATGGGGTTGCCCAACAAATATAAACAGTGCTACATGCTTCATTTTTATTCATGGCACTTAACATCTATCTGATATATTGTCCATTTATTTGTTTGTTCACTGTCTGTTTCTCCCCTAGAATATAAGCCCCGTGAGGGCTAAGTTTGCTCCCTTCTGTATCCAGAGGGCATAGAAAGGCCTAACACCTACCTAGTAGCTGCTCAATAAATCCTTGCTCACCAAGTGAATGAATGAAAGCCCTTTGCTCAGCTCACCAGGGGTACCCCTGAGAGGGACAGGAAGAGGAAGAGGATTCATACTAATCTAAGTCTCATTACTCCTGGGAAGAGGGTCGAACTGAGGGGAAGAGGCAGGCATGCTGGAGGCACAGCCCTCCAAGGCTCCTCACCTGCCATGGTGAAAAACCAGAAGTAGCTAAAGGGGAATGAGGAAGGATGGAGGCGGGTGGCTTCAGCAGAGGAGAGAAACTGTGCCCAGGACTCTTTGTGTGAAGAGGGACCTAAAAGACTGGGGCTCAGAGAGTCCTGCAGGGGAGCGAACCTGCTGGGAGAACGCTACCCCAAACTGCTGGGAGTTGGTTCTGGACAAGGGGAGGGGGTCTTACCTGAGCCCAGCTGCCCTCCTCACTGTCCTAGAATGAGTGCAGCATGTCAGGGGGAAACAGGCAAAGTCAAGAAACCTGGCAGCCTCCACCCAAGGTCCCATCAGGAAGGAGGAGCAGAGACCCCAGTAGCTGGATGGGTGACTAGGGAAAGCTTGTTGGGAAGGTTAAGAGAGCACAGAAGGCTGGTGCACGTGCCTGTGTTTGCAGTGAGAGGGGATCAAATGTGTGTGTGGCAGAAACCCAGTCAAGCAAGGTGCCAGGTCCTCCCCAACCCTCCCTGTTCCTCCACCAAGGATCAAGCGCAAGGGTAAAGACTCTGTGGCTTCATGCCGATAGCAGGGCAAAAGGCTCCCAAGCCCTTCTCTTCTTCACTGGAGTATACCAGTAGCCCAGGGTGAACTTGTGACCCCCTGGAATAGACCCCGCCCCCCCACACACAAACTGTTTCCATCCTCACTTCTTTCCCACGCACCCACCACCCTGAGAACAGAACTCCATCACACGTCAGGGATACCAATCTCGTATTAGATCAGCTACAAGCCCCTCTGACTTCCCACAACCCTTCCCTCATCCTCATGCAAGTCATCAGCCCTAACCCCAGGCCCAGGGCCCAGGGCCAGACTCACTGTTTTAGTGGATGTTGCGAGAGTTTCCATCTCTTCATGGGTGACCCAGACATTCCCAGAAGACTGTAGGCAGAGAGGAAACCTAGCTGGTCCTGCGTGTGAGCTCCTAGGCTCCCCATCAGGCTGGGAGCCCTAAGGACAAGACATAGCTCCCTTCCCCTGAGTCCTCCCACAGGCCCAGCCCAGAATCCTGCACATTGTCTAGCTCTGAGCAACTCTCTTTTATTACCGTATCTGCACTGCTTAGCACAGTGCCTGGCACATAGAAGTACCCAACCGATGTTTCCTGAACGAATATGAATAAATGGTGTGAATCTGGAATAAGGGCTGACCCCAATCACAGAGATGGACTACAGTGAAAGATTTTACCCTGGGGGTCCATGGAGAGGTTTACATTCTTGTGGAGAGGTTGGAGGACCAGAACTTACAAATGCCCTACTCCTTCGGCTACCCCAATCTGGCAGAAACACAGAACCCAGAAGTCCTGTCTTTGGAAACTCTGCCCAAAGATCTAAAATTACCGGCAGAGTAGGTATGGGGAGATGGAGCTCATGAGTGGTACGTGGGAGGCAGAGAACTAGGCCTGCTGGGATTCTGCTAGCAACAGTGTTACCTCCTCTTGGAGACCGGGTGGAACCCTTTGTGTGGATGGGAAGTAAGGGGCAGGACTCAGATGCTGCCATCTTCCCAAAGACCAATATGAAACTTTGTAAACACTATTTTGGGGCTTCTGAAAATGTCCTGGGTGAGGGAGAGGCCACTCACAGTCCTGGAGGTGGGCGGGGCAGAGGGGCTGGTCAGCGACACCATCTCCTGGATAGCCAGCCGGAGCTTGAGCCGGTGCAGGGCATTGCTGATGCCAATTTCCCGCTGGATCTCTGTGTCCGAGAGGGCTGACATGATGGCACCACTCTTGACGTTGGCCCGGCAGGCTGCCACATACCAAGCAGGCATCCCCACCCAGAGCTGCAGATATGGGGCACAGAGGGTAAATTCAGCCCATTTCCTAAGATCTGGGCTCCACTGCAAAAGTTTGGCAATACTGAGAGGCAAGGGCCAGGCTTCATCCATGGTCTCAGAACAGCAAATGAAGAGCAGAGGAATTTAGAAATGTGGAGATGACCATCATCAAATGCCTCTTTTTCCCATTTTACAGATGAAAAATCTGAGGCCTGGGAAGGTGAAGGGATTTTACCAACATTGCATGGGTGATTAGCTCCTGGGGGCACCTACAGGAAGAATGAAACCACCTGTGAAAGTCTTAATGGCTCAGTGAAGATTAATTCCCCTTATCCAGACTTAGCTACTCTAGAGGCATGAGTATATAGCATCGATTCTGGCTAAGTGCTTGGTATGGCACTGTGCCCTTGGCACGGGAGAAACATGCTGGGAAAATTCTAGGAATACCACCCCTTTGCCCAAGGAGTCCTTGCCCCAATCCACACATCCTTCCCACCAGACCCCTGAGTAGACTTAGACTCCCTTTGCCCAGGTTTACCTCTAGCCAGGAAACCACAGTAGGGCCGTCCCACTGGGCAAAGGGCATTCCTTTTCTGCGGGCATCTTCAAGCAGCTGGTGTCTTGCAGGAAGAGGAACAACAGACTCACTAGTCCTTCCTTCTTTCTCAACCATGCTTACTCCCAGGGACCATGGGCTGTGCCAAGAGTTGGACTCCCACCACCCCTTCTCCCCACCTTTGGACTGCCACCCCTGCTCTATTCCTGAAGCACTGTGACACCAAGACATGAAGCAGCAACACCTCTCCATTCCCAGAGGTGAGGGCTCTCGCTTTGTTTGCACATGGCCTGAAACACAGACATTCTACTCTGCTCTGCCAGAGATCCCCAGGTACTGGGTCACTCTCCCACAGCACCCTTGTCTCCTTCTCAGTCAGGTCATCCTAAGAACAACCTCCCAAACCCTGCTGTGCCCACTTAGACTAGGCCAACTCAGTCCAGAAAGGGCCTTGCCAGGCTCTGGCTGCCTGAGCTCAGTCCCATGGCAGTCCACGGAAAAGACAGTGGGTGAGGGGTTGGACCCCACCCTGGCAGAGCCTGGCCGGTGGCTCTTACTTCTTCTTCAGCCGCCGGTCCTTTTCTGCCTGGGTCCCCAGCTTGGTAGGTACCATGGACTCCTGCAGACCGAGCTCAGAGTCTGTTAGCAGAACTAGAAGGGAAGAGATGGCATATCAGCTAGGCCCTCTCTGCTTCTCCTCCCTTGGCCTGGGCCAGGACTGGGGAGCAGACCAGCAGGAGGCTCCTCAGCATGTGACAACCCGAGGGTCTGATGGGACAAGCCATTATTCCTGGAGCCTCCACATGACATCCCTACAACCAGGCAGTCCCACAGTGGCATCGAGTGGGTCACCCCAAGCCCAGAGAGCCTTCCCCTGGGAGCCTCAGCCCTGGAGGTGTTTTTCAGCCAGATGGATGGAAGTTGTTCCACCCTAACGGCAGCAGAATCCTAGACAGAACTTGTCCCTCCTCCAAATCAAGGGGAAAAGGAAACCCAGAGAGCCAGAGTGGGCTTCGAGGCTCAGACAGAATTATCCTGACCTGGGTTGAGGGTGGGGAAGGAGGCACGTTCAGAGATGTGTGTCTGGGCCTCTTTCTCAGGGCCACTCACTTGCACAAATCGCAAAAGGGAACATGCATAGCTCTGTCCTCTTCTGTTAAGGATCTCCTGAACTGATGCTAGAGTTCATGGCAGGGGCAGCATTTTACAATTCATTTAAGCCCTGGTCACTTCTCACAAGCGCACAGAGGACAGAGGGTGTTGGTAATCCGGAAGCCAATCTGGGATGCTGTCTTAGGTTTAGGTGCCAGTGTGGTGTGAGGAACATAGGAAATCATAAGGCTTCAACACGAGATGCCTCTTTCACTGACCAGACCTTCTCAGCCCTGCCCCCTCCCATCTGTGGTGGCTCCACAGTATATTTTGCAAGGCCCTTATGAGCTGGCCCCAGCCTAGGGTCTAAACTCACCTCTTCTGCTCCCCCCACCCACTTCCCTCCCCACTCTGAACAGACTCAACTGCTTACAAGACTCTCACACCCATGAATCTTTGCCTTTCTCAGACACCCCCTACCCCCCGCCTCTTCCCCCCCCGCCCCGCCCCACACACACCTCTTCTTGGCTTGGCTAATTCCCACTTAGCCTTCAAGCTTCTGCCCAGGTGTTGCCCAGCAGAGAAGGCTGCTTCTGTGGCTCCCACCACTCCATGGCTGACCTCTGAGTTCCAGAAGCACCCAGAGCATATTGCTATCTTAATATTGTTTTAGAATCATCTCTTTATTTTTTCCTTTTCATTAGAAACTGAGCTCCTTGAAGGAATGCACTATTGCTCCGATACCTAATACTAAGCCTTGTTTACAGTAGTTACTCAATACATGTCTACTGAACAAATAACTGAATAGATGAGGGAAAGAGAAGGAGGAAGGGAGGGAAAGGAAGAAAGGAAAGAAGGAATAGGGGAAGGGAGAGGAAGACAGCTAACATTTATTGTGTACCTACCATACACCAAGCACACACCGGAACTTTATATCATCATAGAGGTGTTAATAATGCTACCCTTGCCCAAGCACTTACTTGACTATAATGTCTACAAAGTCATGATTAGGCATTGTGATATTTTGAGTCCTGGAGGCAAGATGTACTAGGAATTAAGAACTGACTCTCTTAGAGAAAGAACTAAGACATTTCTCCTGAAGGTCCTGAGCACAGGACCTCAGAAAACCTCCAGATTGGAAGAAACCTCAGAGGTCCAACCTCACACTGAATACAGGAACCCCTTCTACAGCATACCAAATAAACAGCCTGATACTGATGCCTGACTCTTCTCGTGGCAGGAGCTACCACCTCATGAGGTAGCTCTTCCCGCTGTGAAATAACTCTAACAGAAAACTTCTTCCCTGGAGCTTCTGCCCACTGGTCCCTGGGAGGCAGGCAGAGAAGACTGGATCCAAGGATACCCTCCTGCTTCTGCCCTCTACTTGCACCCATTTACTAGGAGACAGAGACCATGGCCCGTGGCTCCGTCCTGGCTCAGCTGGATCAGCCTGCCTTTCTCCTTCTTCCCAAACAGGCGGCCGATGGATGATCTGATGCCCTTGCGCTTGGCGCCCTTGTGCAAGGAGTCCTGGCTGCTGTTGCTGCTGCTGGGATTGCTGCCTGGATCCTCCAGAGCACTACAGGATGACAGCCAGGAGGGGGTGGAATGATAAGAAACATACTTAAATTACAGCATGAGAGATGGAAGTTAGACTTCAGGAAGAACTTACAGTAAGTGTCAGAGTTGGGAGGGTTAAGGGGGTATGATCAGAGCACATGACCAAAGGAGACATGGGACTGTCCTTCCCTGATGGTGTTTCAAAGACAAGTGAGATGTTCAGACACCTGGGACAAGTGAGATGCAGCCTGTTCAGAGGCAGAGAGAGGGACGAGATAAACTTGGGAATGGAGAGGCTCGATATGGGGTCTGCTCCATTTACCTCTTGCCTTCTTCCTGGCTCAGGGCTGGGTGGCCAAGCTTCTCTAGCTGCAGCGTCCTGGGTGAGGAAGGAGGAGAAGTCTCACATTTTATGGTGGCTTTATCCTCTCGGTTCTCTTCCCGAGACACTGGTGACTGAACAGACAGTGAAGCCGTCAGGGGATAGAGGGAGAGATCTGGGGCCTGCCTACCCAGCCCAGACAGGCAGAGGAGCATGGAGAAAAGCAGAGGGGAGGCCCTAGGGGCCTCTCAGAGTTCAGACTCAGACTCAAGGGCCCAGTGGGGAGAAGCCAAAAGGGAGGGAGAATTAACCTATTAGTACCTGGGTCATCAGGCAGCACTCACCAGCAGCTTCCTCCTATGCTTTCTTAAGTCACTGGGCTGGAAGAGAGAGTGAAGGGTGAGCTTGGACTCACCCTTTGGATGCTTGAAAGTCTACCCCAAGGGGAGCCCAGCAGTCTTAGGATAAGAAGATAGGATTCAGTGCCTCACACAGGCTTGAAGAGAATATCACAGCAAAACAGAACAACAACAACAACCAAAAAAAACCTGCCTTGAAAAAATAAATCAGGGCTACCTCTGGAAGAGAGAAAGAGGTACGGACATTGGGTAAGTTTCTTAAGCATTACCCAAGGGAGAGGGTAAGGAAGATACTACATAGCCCTTTCCAGACCCGGAAGGACATGCTGGTGACCTGGTATGCCGGGGTCTGCACACATCATGAGAGGAAGATGCTGGGGCCCAAATGAGAGAGAGTGAGCCCTGCTGCGCCTTGTCAACTCCCCTCGGCCAAGCCCAGTGATGACAAGGTTGTTCATCAACTGCCCCACGACTCTCACCAAGGTCATGACACCCATTCGGTCCAGGTCCTGGGTAGCACTGCGGGAAGTAAGTTTAGATGTGGAGCAGCCTCTGAATGGAGGGGATGCGCTGGCCAGGGACAGGGCAGTCAGAGAGGTGGGGATGGAACCACGTCTGCGCAGCTGGGTCAGGTTTAGGGCCTCCATGCTGCCACTAGTCACTCGTGTCTCAATCTCCTCAGCACGGAGCTCTGTGGACTCCTTCTCCTCCTGGATCATCCTGGGAGGCGGGCAAAACCGGATCTCATGGTTAGCCCCAGAGAGGACCAGCAGGAGGCAGATGTGGGCACTGCCTGCGGTCACCACCCAGGGACCCCAGGTAGAAGGCAAGGGCCAGGTGTGCCCCATTGTTTTCGGCATTGCAGGGACATACAAGGCCTTGTGGGCAGAGTTGGTTCTAGTCCACTGCAGCTTAGACAATTTTCTCTCTTTCTGGTTAACCGGCCTAAGGTGACAAAACTCCCTAATTTAACAAAAGCAGTTGCTGGGAAAGGGGGCAATTTAGTCAGTGGAATATAAACCTTCCTGGAAGTCAGAATTCTTGACCTACCACTATCTATAGGGCCTCAGTTTCCCAATATACCCAATGTCAGGAATGGTCTAGGTCAATATTTCTCAAACACAGGACCTTTAATTGATACTGATCCCTGATGGAGCTTTCCCTGTTCCATGGAAAAATTAGAATAATAGTGATAATGTTATGTGTATGAAGGGGGCAATCAGAGAGGAATGTGTGTATGCACACTCACACACACGTACACACTCTCTCTCTCACACACACACATACAACTAATGTAAAGATGCCAACTGTCCTTTAGGAGCAGGACCTATCTTTATTCTCAGAGCATGTCTTTCCAACTTAAGGGATGTTAAAATATCCTTTCTTTTGTAGAATGGTTGTGATAGGAAATGGTAATTATCTTTAATGTTTCATTTTGCAGAATGAAAGTTGTCAGTCCTATGTTAGTACCCTTCTCTTTCTGTGTGTGTGTGTGTGTGTGTGTGTGTGTGTGTGTGTGTGTGTGTCTCTAGTGTTTTCTACTTAGCTGGTCTGTGAAATCCAAAAGTGTGGGAACCATTGAACCAGATGATCCCTACAGCCCTGTGAAGCTCTGATGTTCTCTGGTTTGGATTTTCCCTTGCTGTTTGTCACGAACATTAATAAACTCTCTACAAAGGCAGGGTAAAGTGCAGGTCTTCATAACATTCCCTGCCGGTGGTTTCTGTTGGATGCCTCATTAGGGACCGGAGGCATGACACAGTGCACTGAGTTTAGACCCGAGTTTGAATCCTGGCTGTGCCACTTATTGCATCGCTTTGGGCAAATCACTTAATCTCTCTGGTTTGTTTCCTTGTCTATAAAATGGAGATAATGCTGTCTCCTCCAGTGACTGTGATTAGACTGACAAAAGCTCTCACCCTGAGTTGGCCTCAGTATGTGGGAACTACACTCTTAGTGATTATGTTTAGCTTCAGGAGCTTCGGGAACAGTCTCCACAGACGTGGGAGAGAAAATGAAGCCTAAGAAGTCAATCTGAGATCCTACCCCTCTCTGTCCAGCACTGGGCCAGAACCTTGCCTGATGCTCCACACAGGGTCCCTAAACTGTGGCACTCTAAGGTGCAGCTGTAAGAGACAAGCAAACACATGTAGAATCTCTCCTGCAGTGACCAAACACAAAGAGCCTCTGTCTTTCAAGGAACCTCCCCGGCCCTCCACCCCTGCCCTAACCTGATCTCCTCGTTGATAGCATCCAGCTGCTCCTGCAGCATCATGGCCAGGGTCTGGGCATCTGAGTGGCTGCTGGGGGAGACAACGTCCATGGAGCCCACCAGACCCCCTGGCTCATCCTCATCCTCATCAGAGATCTCAGGGTCACTGTCAAAGGCAGGGGTGGCTGTGGGGACCAGCACCCCAGGCAGTGGAGATGGCTCCCAGTCCTTAGCAGAGAAGGAGGGTAGAGGAGTAGTAATAAGACACACCAGATGACTAAGGAGCAGGACCCTCCCAACCTATACCAGCAGCACTGGCATCTCCTAGGAGCTGTTAGATATGCTAAATCTCTGTCCCCATCCCAGAACTACTAATTCAGAATCTGCATTTTAACAAAATCCCTGGGTAACTTACTTGTATGTTAAAGTCTAAGAAATACTACTCAAACTCAAGGAGCCAGATAGCAGAATGGTTAGGAACAGATTCCAGAGACTGCCTTGCTTTGAATCCTGGCTCCACCAAATACAAGCTATGAGAGAGTTGTTTCACCTCTCTGTGCCTCAGTTTCTTCATCTGTAAAGTGGGAATAGTAATAGTACCTACTTCATAGGTAGCTCTGAGGATTAAATTAGGAAATGCATGTAAGGCACTTAGCACAGGGTCTGGCACCAAGTAAGCATTATGTAAAGGCTATCTGTTTCTACTCACACAAAAGGTGACTAGATATAGGGAACGAGAAAAAGCCAAGCAGGCCTGACTGTCTTGTGTCTCAGAGTTTCAGCACATTACAGGACCCTCTGATCAACCCTCAGAGGAGGTAGCTTCTCAGAAATCATTCTACAAACCCCTTCGGTAGACAAAGGCCCAGAAACAGAAAGAGCACAGAACTGGGCTGGGAGTGTGAGAAGAGCAGCGGGAGAAAAGGAAAGAGGCCATTTCTAACCCCATCTTGTATGACCCAAACCCCCAAGATCCCCTTAGGGCTCTTTTCCCACTCCTGCAGCCTTTAGACTGAGGTCCTGGGCAGCTGCTGTGTTCTTATAAACAGAGGAAAGGGAGAGAGGGGAGAGAGAAAAAGAGATGACTTCAGACTTCAACTCCCCCCTCACACTAGGGGTTTCCTAATGGCAGAGATGAATCTTCCGCCATCAGACTAGGAGTTCCCTCCTTCTCCACCTATATCTTCTAGTGCCCTAGAGCATGTAGAGGATCTGGGCTCGAGACAGAGCATGGTTAACAATTACGGGGCTAGGAAGGAATCAGACTTCCCCAAAAGATTGAAGTCAGTCCTTTTCTGCCCCTAATCTTTCCTGTTCCCTCTAAATCTCCCTAGGCAGACTCCACATGAACTACCTGCTTCTCAGAAAACTTCAGGTGCCGTCCCAAGGCCAGTTAGCCTGTCATCCTCTCTCATCTACCCATAAACCACAGCTTTTGTTCCAGAAAGCTTGCCAATTCCATCTTGCCCCTGCATCCCCCACCCCAACCACTAGAAATACATGCCTGCACACCCAGGTACACATGCACAGGCTTCAGTGGGGCCTCAGGGACTAGCTGACCACCCACCAGCCTCTACCTCTTGCCCACCAGGAGGTTGAGGCGAGACACAGCTGTTGCAGTGATGGCCCCAACCCCAAGCCTGCAGCTGTCGTTGACACGGGGGAGGGTAGGGGGAGGATTTGCATCACACCAGCCGTCTGTGAAACTGGAGCAAGGCACGTGGCTGAACTGACCCCAAACTCCCCAGGGTAGACCCATCCACACTCACCCCTCCACTCCCTCACCTTGGCAGACTCTTCCCGCAGTGCTGAGTAGCAACGATGCAGACCTTGAGGTGCGTGGGCGGTTGCGCTCAGGGAGAACCGCACATCTGCTGCACTGCCTATGTGAGCCCTTGAGTGGCGGATGGGGGAGAAAAGACGAGCCCTGAGGACTGACAGCCCCAGCTTCCACCCACTGGGCCCAAAGAGTTAAGGGATCTTCAGCTTGGACAAGAGAAGTCTTAGCAGGACATGAGCTTTTGTTAATGACTTAAGGGCTGCCACGTAAGCAAGAGATTAAGTTTATTCTCTGGTGCTCCAGGGATCAGTATGATCCAGGGGAGAAAGTTCTAGGGAGGCGGCTTTTCACTTAACACAAGAGGCACCTTCAAATAGCACGAGTTGGCTTATGATGCAACTGGTAGCTTTAAAAAAGCTGAACTCCCCTCAGAGAGGTATTCAGGTGGAGACTCTCTGGCCATCTGACAAGAATGTGTGGGAGGAATCATGGCACCAAGAGAAGTTGGAAGGGACGATCTCTAAAAGTCCTTTGAACTCTAAGCATCTTTGTTTCTTGGTCTTCTCCCTAGCAACTACTTCTGGTCTTCCTCTGGACTAAGTCCCTGGCCAAAATTCAAGCCAGGCATACTCCCTCTCCCCAGAAAGCTTCAGGAGGCCCTGACACTGTATCAGAGACCTGGGCTAGAGAAAGCATTTTGACTGCCCCAAGGGTCTATCCCAACCCTGCAATTTTAGGATCACAGTAAAGATCCTCTGGAATATCTGGAGCCTCCCCTACTGACATTTCTTCCCTATGCCTTCCCAGTTTAGAACTTGAGGGAGCCAGGAGCAAAGGGACAGGGTGAGCCTACAACAGATTACACAAGGTGTCTGGAGGGATGGGGGAGTTTCTACTTATCCCCCCCTTTTCCCTGCAACTCAGTCCCAATTCCATGATGGGGCCAGTGCTTCTACAGTCAAAGCCAAGAATTCCCAACCATTAAGGAAAGCAAGCAGTGCCAAATAGCTTGGTGTACTCTGGGCTACGCCTTTTTAATTGGCGTAGGGGGTTGGTCTCTTCCGAGCAACCTATAGGAAGGGAGAAGTAGGAGGAATTCCAACTACCATTTTCTGTCTCTATTCCCTGCTTCTCTCCACACTCCTATACAATAATTCCTAACAAACTTGAAATTGATACCCAAGTCTCTAACAACCCAGAAACCCACAGGCTTCTCTTCTTTAAGTTCAACATCTCTTTCCCTAATCTAAGCCCTACCCCTCTGCACATATACATGTACACTTTTCCTTTAACCTCTCTTCAAAGAAGCTGATCCCTATTTCCCTGATATAACAAGAGCATGACCATAGGGAACCTTATGTGTTCTGATCTAAGAGACTCCAGTTTGGACAGAAAATATCCAGGAGCCATGAACCTTGAGTGGAATCATCTACTTCAGTCTCCTCGATCGTCAGCCTGCCTCTCTGGGCAAAGAACTGAGGGCAGGCTTGAGGTCTGAGTTCACTGTCAAATGCTTCACAAAATATGAAGAAAAATCCAGAAGTTCCCTAAAACATGGGCCTCATTTAAGCATTAGGTTCAGAGCCCTAAATAAGGTGTCTCAAAGTAACTAGAGTGAACCAGATACTCCCTGTGAGCAGGCCCTGTGGGACATGGGTGAGCATGTAACTCAGCAGACCCCTCTCAAGGGCGTGCCCTCTGTCAAGGAAGCAGGAATCATGCCCTGTGTCTCATGGCAGTGGGGAAGGATCATCCTGTGCTTTACTTGCCTCTCAGCATCCCTCAGAGGACAGGTGCTCCCTTCTAAACTGCCCAAGTGAGCTGGATGACTCTACAAAGTTCTCTAAGCCTCAGTGTCCCACCCTGAATATGAGGAGGACCCTGAGGTCCTGGGCGGTATTTTGGTGGGAGGAAGTCTTCTCCCCCAGGGTGCATCTAGGTCTGTCCAGGACTCCATCACAGCACACTCAGCCTCCTGAGCTCCAGTACCTGGAGTGGATGCCATCCACAAATGGCCCTCCTCGACCCTTCAGCTGGTCCACCTCTTGGCGCAGCTTCTCAATCTCTTCAGACAGGCGGCCCTGTGCCAGGCAGAGCCATGGTGGGGGTAGGGGCGAGGGAGGGGGAGAGAGAGGAGAGAAGGACAAAGAGAACAGCAGAGTTGGGGAGAAGCAGAAGAATGCACTGCCAAGTCCAAAGCCAGGGACCCAAGGCCAAGCCCACAGATGACACCAAAAGAGAAGAGGTCCAACTGGAAAGTGAGTAGGAGGGTTGGCAGGGGCAGGGCCAGAAGAGAGGTCTGTCTGGAAGGACTCTACCAGAACAGGCCTGCTGAGCCCTCACTAACAAGCAAATGCATGACAAATAAGCCTGGGCAGCAGAGGGGCTCTCAGGGAACTCCCAGACCTCACAGACACTGCTAGCATAGGGATAGTGGCTAATCCGCCCCAAATCACCAGAAAGCAAGAGCTTCACCAGGTTTGAGGCCCCACCAAATCGTTCTGTCGAGTCCTTCACTGCGTCCTGCCTCTCTGCTACCCACTCTCTGCCCTATGCTTATTGCTAAGTTTCTTCTTTACAGGTGGGTGGCGGTGACGCATCTACTATGATAGGCTTTAGGGAGGATTAGTGAAATAATGTGTGCACATGGACTAACAAACTGGCTAGCACAGTGCTGGGTTTCAGGGCAGCTGCTTGAAACACAGGCGTGTTCTTTCCTCACAGCAAGCTCAGCCCTCCCAGGCTGGCAGGGCTGGCCAGCAGCTGGGTACCTTGTGATGGTGCTGCTCTTCAATCTGCCGCTGGGAGCTCTCCAGCTCTTGGATCAGTGTGTTCTGGGGGAGAACAGCTGTGAGCCAAGAAGCCCCCTTCCCCTCCACCCCGGCTCCTCTACTCCGGCTCAGGCCTTCCCCTTCCAGCAAGATCTGCCTTCCGGTCAGCTCTCCCAGCCCTACCTCTCCTTGCCAGACCGCACCCCACCTCCCCCACCAGCCCAGGCTCCTCTTCAGCCTAACTCCACTGCACACGCCTCCCGCAGTCCCCGCCTCGCCCAGCCCCCCACCCCCGCCCGCTCCTGACTAAGCTCTCACATGCCAACCATTTCTGGTCGCCCGGCTCCACCCACACCTTTACCCACCCCGCCCCTTTCCGCCAGCGCCGTCCTTCCGGGCAGCCCCGCCCATCCAGACCCGCCACCCACAGCACCTTCTCCTCCAGGGCCGCCATGCGCTCCTTGAGGTGGAGCTGCAGGCGCTCATTCGACTCGCTAAGCAGTCGGTCCACGGTGTCTGACAGTCGCTTGTTGTGGTCCTCGTTCATCTTCTCCCGCTGGCGCACCTGCATAACCAGACCACCTTGCACCAAGCCACCCCAGGGCCATCTCACTGCAATCCCAGGGAGCCACTCATTCCTGCTGTGGTTCCAGCCCACTCACCTGTCCCCTTGTTATCCTCCGGGGTCCCCTGTCTACAGCTTTCCTGACCACCTCCTCCCACCCCTCTGTGGCTCGGTCTCTGTCCCTAGCTAGGTCCTTCCCTAGCTCTCACTCTTCCTCCTTTCTCTATCCACAGACCATCCTGGCATGCCGCCCTGGGGTTGAGAGGAGGCTCGAGAGTCTGGCCCAGTAAGCTCACCCTGGCCAGCTCTTGATTCTTTTCCTGCAGCCGTTCCTCCAGCTGCCGCAGGTGCTCCTCAATGTTGCCATGCCGCTCTTCAGCCTGGAGGGAGGAATGGGTCAGTGCAGCCTGAGGATCAGCTGCCTTCCTGCTCAGACCTTGTATCCCATGCACCCAGGTGCCAGAGCGGCCCTTGGGAATCAGGGCCTCAGGGACCAATGAAGCCAAGCTCTCCACTTACCATCTTGGAGCATAATTGCCACCACCATTGCCTTTCTTCCCAAGTACCCCAACCCTGCCACTTTCCCCCCACCCATACCCTCTCCTTCCTGCTCAGGGCTAACCTTGAAACATGCCAGAGCTGGCAGCTCAAGAGGCTAAATTCTCCCTACGCTTCCAGAAAAACTCCACTTGAAAGTATGAGCAACCATAAATCTCTATGCCTCCAGATAGATGGAATTGCCCTTAAGAGCATGGACTCAAACCAGACTCGTTCAAATCCTGGCTCCCTCCCTTCCCAGCTGTGTGACCTTGGGCAAGTTACTGAACCTCTATTGAGCCTTTATCTCCTCAGTTGTAATAACAGCACCTATGCCCATTGCAAGGACTAAAGGTGATAATCCATGGCAAACACTTAGGACACAAGAAGCACTCAACAAATGTTAGCCATGGTGATTACCTTTGTTATTAAACCAGCCTGGGTAGAGTGGTCTCCCCTTCAGTTCATGCATCTTCAGAGATGGAGACCCCACTGCCTCTTCTGACAAGGTATTCCAGACTATCACACATCTTACAGTCAGGAAATCCCTCCTTAGAGCCCTTCTACTATGAATCCCTTGAACATATTAATCACTTCAGTCCATCCCTTCTTGTCAGTTTTGAGAGTTACTAGACCTGACTGCTCAGCATCCCACACATAATGTCTTCTGCTGCACTTTAAACTCTGCCCTTCATTCCTAGGGGCCTGAAAGGCCTTAGAGATGACCAACTTCAACCCCATCATTATAGAGATGATGACATCATCATAGAGATAAGGACACAGACACCCAATTAGGGAGGGAGTGACTTTTCCCAGGTCACAGAGCAAGTCAGTGGCAGAAGCAAACGTGGTCCTGAGTCTATCGAGGTACAGCCAGGCTGCAGGTTCCATCCCCAGAGCCCCCAAGCTGCCACACTGGCACAATGGCCAGCCTCTATCCTCCAGAGGCTCCGATGCTTATTAAATATTGGTTTTCTCCTCTCCATTTCTTGAGTGGGTAGCTATGGTGATCCCACATGAGGCACCCCTGAAAGCCTCCGACCCACTGTAAACACTCCTAAATTCTCTTGATTAAGCCACCACATGTAGATGTCCATGCATTTACATAGCTCTTCCAGACCTAGGATGTTTTCAGCCGGCATACCTCCATAAAGTTAACTATCCATTGGGTAAAATTATATTCCCTTTTATTTGTCCAAAAGCTGAAGTCTTCAAACAGCTAGGGATGGTCCCTAGATCTAGAATGCTTCAATATGACAAAAAAAAAAAAAAAAAAAGATATGCTCAGCCTAAACTCCCACCCCATTCAGAGATGTATAAACTTTGATCATATTTCCTCTCAGATTTCACCTTTCCAGAAATGAAAGTCCTATTTTTTCCACTTCAGACCCCCCCAAAAGGAAGTATTAACTACAATGGTGTAAATGATAATAAAAATATTTTGCATCAGCAGTTTCTTCTACTTATTAAAGTACTCTTACATCCTTTCTTATGGGACTGTCACATCCCTGTGGGGTAATGAGGGCAGGGATTACTCTTCCATCTGACAGACACAGCAAAGTGTGTTTCCTGGAGTCATGCAATGAGAAGCAGTTTCCTGGCCCCCAGCCCAACGTGCCTCCCACCTCGCTCCATTCACTGCCTGGCTACATAAGCGCTCAGGAAGCAGGGAACAGAGGAAGATTCCCAGGCCCTTGGCCGGCTTGCCTTGGTGAGGGCTGCAATTCTCTGGGCCAGCTCAGCCTCCACCTCTGGCAGCGTCTCAGCCTTGCGCATCGTCTGCTGCAGTTTCTGCTCTGCTACCTCCAGTAGCTCCTGCAGATGTTGGGCTTTCTCCTCACACTAGCAAAGTGGGGGGTGGGGAGAAGAGTCAAGAGGGAGCACTGAAGCTTCCCGCACCCCCCGGCCCATCCTCAGTAGAGAGCAAGTGATAGGTCAGAAGCAGCAGGGGGCAATCTTGATTCTTGGCTATCCAGAGATACCTGACTTTCCCTTTCCCAAGGTGACCAGCACCTCAGGGTCTCCTGGGCCACCAAGGGGAGGTTCCAGCACGATCATTAGGACCTCCGGGGTCAAGTACAGTGTCCCCCAACCCCATCTGCAGGATTTACCTGGCGGTGCAGGGACTCCTTATTGGCCAGCTCATTCTCCAGTTTGTCGTTGAGGTCATGAATCGATGTAGCCTCACGCTGAGCAGCCAGGTAGCGCTTCTCCAGTGTGGTTATTCGCTCCTCCATGTCCTCCTTCTGCGCTAGAGCCTGAGCGGTACAGGAGAGGATGAGATGAAGGTCATCAGCTTTTTCCTGCCCTCATCCTGTCCGCACCTCCCCACCAAATCTGGCTGGCTATATCTACTCCACATTACCCTATCAGTTTCTGACCTTGACCTATCCCTCCCACCACTCCTCCCCACATTGGACCCTACCAACTGTTCAGTCTTACACTCCTCAGCCCTTGCCTGGCTCTCTCTCTACACCCAGGACATCCAGCAGCTACCTTCCTGAGTGCCAAATACCTGCACCCAGAAAGATAGGGTCAGGCCCAGGCCCTTGCTCACTTCCCGGAGGTCCCGCTGATGTTTGCTGCTCAGCTCCTCTGACTTGATAAGGTCCCGGCGGGCCGTGCCCAGGTCCTCCTCAAGTTCGGCCACGGTTGCTGTCAGGGTGACCAGTCGCTCCCGGGCCTGGCTCAACTCAAAGTTCTGCTTCTCCAGGAGCTCCTGCAGCTCTTCTACCTGGCCCGCGTCATGCTCCAGAGACAGTGAACTATCAGTCAGTCATCAGAGCCTTGGGCATCCCATTCCCCTGCCCTGCCCTGGGGAGGCGGGAAAAGGGACAGCACAACCAGAGCAGATCACAGCTCTGCCCCCAATTCTAGAGCACACCTCCAGGTACACCCTTCTTCCTCTGGCCTCCAGAAGCTCATTCCAGACAATGACCAAACACTCTCACTCGCCTGTGTATCTCTTGAAAAATAATCATGTCTAGTTTTACCTGCTTTTTCAGCCTCTTGTAACCTAGGAAGGGGCATGACTAGGGGAACAGAGGCTCAGAAAGAGAAGTGATCTCTTAGGTACATGGCACCTAACAATTCAAGTGAACAAACACATTATATGCTTAGCAGTGTATGTACTGGGCACTAAAACACAAATCTGTAGATTTCTTTGCAGATGGGGTAGGGGAAAGAAGGAAAGAGAGATGGTAACATTGGAGAACGCTCCAAATTTCATTCAAGCAGTTGCTCTACTGCACTAAGGCAGGGCAGGGCCCCCACCTCCTGTCTGGGGTAAGACATGTCCCTTCTATGCAGCTCCCCATGACCCACCTTCCACAGGCATTTCGGTCCCAGTTCCACAGTCCCCTCCTCTTCTGCCACTCCATCCTGAACCCCTGCCTCCTGCTGTAGGGCAGACACCTGTAGGGCACAGTCCCCAGGGCAGTGAGTCAAAGAGAAGAGAACCTCCTATATATTCCAGACCCTTCCAAGTCTCCCACCTCCTAGAGGGAGATGTCTCCTATTGGCTAACAGTCTCCAGTTAAGACAGAGGGGAGAAATCTGATGTGGAACAGAGTGGGGAAAAGAGGTAAACCAGCCTTGGCTTCCAGGAGCTGTAGTCTACAGATGGGGGGGAGGGCAAGCAGCTTACCTGCTGGTGGGCACCCGCCAACTGCTCTTCCAAGGTGGTCACTCTCTCCAGGGCCACCCGGAGCCGCTCTCGCACCTGTCCAAGATAAAAGGGGAGATGAAGAAAGAAACAGGGACCCCACTGGACTCAAGTTGGAGAAGCCTGGGCTTGGTCTACCACCACTGAGCATAAGGCAAAGAGAAGGACCTGCCAAGAGGCAAATTTCTGAGAGGGAACCTAATAGGAGGACCTGGAAATTGGATTAATGGTAGGAGAGAGCCAGTTATGAAGCTAGACGGCCATTTTCCCTAAACACAGGATTCAGAAATCTCCGAGAAGGGATGCACGGAGGCTCTGGGGCAGCCTGGCTGGATTGGGGGTGGAGGCAGGCTGTGGGCCAGCCTAGGTACCTTCTCATCCAGGGCCTTGTGATGCTCAAACAGTGACTTGAGAGCCTTCAGCACCTCCACCTCACTGGAAACCCCTGAAGGTGACTGAGCCTGACGCTTCACCACAGTCATCCTCAGTGACCGCTCATGACGGGACACTAGGCACTCCAGATGTTCCAGAAGCAACTGGCAGAGAGAAGGGGAGGGCAAGAGGAAGGGCTGTGAGCCTATGCCCCAGGGGCTATAAGCAGGGTCCACATGAACACCCAGCAGACACGAGTACTGCCATGTGTACCATTGTTAGAATGGTGAAATACTTCCATGTGGGTAAACAGCTGCTGCCCCAACTAAATACCTGCCCTAGCCTCTCTCCCAAGTCCCCCACCTCTCCCATGACCCCGAACTAGAGGTGAAAAGCCTAGCACTGATGGTTGAACAAACTGACTATCACCCCGGAATATAAGACAGGAGGAGGTTAGGATAGGGCTGGGGATGTGCTGGCCCTGGCCATGCCTGCTCCCTTGGTCATACCCCCCACCCCCAAAGCACAAACACACGCCAGGTCACCCCACTTACCCTCGTGTTATTCCGCTCTGCTTTCAACTCTGATATCTCTTCCTCCCTCTCTAGAAGCTGCTCCCGACACATACTCAGCTCCCGGGTTAAGGTGGCAAATTCCTGAAAAACCCCAAGGCCCCTCAGTGCTTGGGGATCCACCACCTAAGCAGTATCCTGTACGCCCAAGTCAGTGGTGGGATCCTCTCACTCGTCCCTTACTTCCACCAAGTGTCCCCAGAAAAATCCCTATCCATCCATACTACTAGCATGTGCTTCTCCAGAGGGGAAGCATTCCAAGTATGTGGTAGGGTGCAAGGGAATACAGTTGGATATAAGAGTGAGAAAGTCACCAAGTCCGCTCTGCGGCCCCTTCCCCCTCCAGCCACCAATATAACCTGATTATGTCCTCCCTCCCATTTTGTATTTCTGTTTCTCCAACAATCCAGTGACATTTCCCTTTAGAAGTGGATGGAGGGGAGTTTCACTTCTGGTTTGGCATTAGTAACATCCCTCCCCAACTCTAAGCCCTCTGACACACTGCTGCCAGGGTAATCTCCCAAAGCACAGTGTTGTTTACACCATTAAATACAAACTTCTTATCCTGGTTTCCAGCTTCTCTCTCACAGTTCCTTTCCATACACCCTAAGACCTGGTCAACCTGGGTAACGGCTGTTTACAGTCACTAGTAAACTTCTTAACTCCACACCTTTGCTCAGTGGGCTGCCCCCACCCCTGAAAGCCCAATCTTCCGTCAACACCTGATCTTTCAAAGTCCATCTCAAAGGACACACCTTCTTGGGACCTTTCCAAACTTCCCAGTGGAAGGCTTTCTCCCTTCCTCTGAAAACTGTTAAGAACACAGGCACTTGTGAGCACCTACCATGTACCAGCTCCTGTGCTTGTCCCTGGAAACACAGTAACAGGAAGGACATAATCCCTGCCCTCATGAAGCTCCCAGTGAGGGGTTGAGATCAAATCTCAACTCTGCCCGTTTGTGACCTTGGACAAGATACCTAACCCCTCTGAACCTCTAATCCGAAGGACAATCCTCCCTCAAGTGTTGCTCTGAGGATCAATGATCTGGCAGCTATTTTAGGTATTGACACTGTTTTAACAATCCTTTGGGGGGCCCTCTTCTCTTCCTCCACATTTTCTTCCTATCATTTGGGCTGTTGTCTATCTCATTTCTAGTGTTCGAGCTCCCTGGTGGCAGGGACTGGCTCCTTCATCCTGGGGCTTGTTCAGGGCTCCGAACACAGTAGGGTAGGATGGGCCCATCGCCCACCCCAATTCCTCACCAGAGCTCCATATTCCTATCTACAAAGCATCACAAGACTCTGCCCCCCGAACCCTTCTGGACCCTGGGTAGGAAACTCAGCCACTCTGGTTCTTCTCCCCACATGTGGGGAGAGGGCCTGGAGCTGAGTCCTGAGCAGTGTGGCCCCTCAGGGCTGCCTCCCTAACCCTTTCAGCACCCCCACAGGCAGGGTGGCCATGAGCAGTTTACCAATCTCCTCAAGTTTCAGCTTCATCACTTGTAAAATAGAGATGATGGCGATAACAGCACTAACTTCATCGCTGTGGAATTTAGTGAAGGAAATTCCAGTCAAAGTACTTAGCACACAGAAAACACAATAAATGGTGACTATTATTGCTAGTAGTCATGTTGATTGAGGAGAATAAGAGGGGTATCACAGGGCTGCCTATAATTTTCCATGTGATGCCTCTTGTTTATTTCATCTGTGCAATGAGAGGTGGACTAGATAACCTCTAAGGCTTCTCCCATCTCCATTCTCTGCGGTTCGACACCCACCACTTCCAAGAATAGGACACGGGTGAGGAGCAGCCAAGGTGGAGGTATCTTTCCAGTATAGCCTGCCACCTTCTGGCTGCATGGGTTCACTGCAGTTGGCAACTAAGGCTGGGTTTTCTTCCTGCATCAAAGTCCATCCTTTTCTCCAGGTGGAGCCAATTTCAGCCTGAGGAGCTTGGGAGTAACAGGGAAAAGTATTATGAAGCAAGGAAGGTGAAGGAGAGTAAATGCTCTGTGCATTCCATTTGTTGAGATGCTAATAGATGAAGAGAGCTGAGGACCCAGAAGCTGAGGGCTCTGAAAGCCTGGGTGAGGGGAAGGGGATGAGGCAGATGCAGACTATCGGGCCTTACCTGGGGAAGGGCAGAGTTAAGGTGGCACTGGAGCTGGTCTCGCTCATGCAGGGCATCCTGGAGCCGGCTCTGTGTCGCCGCCAAAGTCTCCTGACTCTCCCGAAGGGACTCTAGCAACTTCTCCCGCTCGTCCAGCATGTTCACCATCAGCTGCTCAAAGTTGGCGTCAGCATCCGTTCCGTGGGGAGGCCCCAGGGGGTCCCCCTCATTGATTGTGGGCATCACTTCACACATGGTGGGGGTGGGCAGGGCCTTCTCAGTATCAGGGCACAGGGGAGGGGTTCACAGGGTTGGCACCTCCAGGGCGAGCCGTGTAGGGGTCTCAGAGCAGGCAGTGCCAGGTGAGTGAACAGATGGGCAGGGGCTTCTCCCATGGCATCAGTTGCTCTCGGTCTGAAAGGGGCCTGGTGCCCAGAGTGCCCCTGTGAAATGGAGTGAGAGGGCCTGGTTTAACCTCTCAGCGCTGGGGCTGGGTGCCCTATGTCCCCAGGCAAGCAGGCAGCAGCTGAGTGTGGCCATGACAGGCAGGGAGAGCAGGGCTGGAAGAGGGCCCCTTCCTTAGACTGAGCACTGGAGCCTGGCAGAGTCCCAGCTGGGTCCAGCGACAATCATCGTTTCTGGACGGCAGTGGTCTGTTGGAGAAGAGACTGCTGTGAGAAACAGCTGAGCAGAGAAGGGCATCCAGGAGGTGGGTGAGGGGAGAAGAGGCAGGAACCTGGACCAGAACGTGGGGGAAGAGGGTGAGGAGATGGCGCATGCCCCTTCTCCGGGCTTACTCACTCAGATGGTGCCTTCCTTAGTTCTCCCAAGAAATGCACATGCCCACTGCTGTAGCCTCTGTCACCAGAGTCCCCCACCCACAGCTGTCAGAAGTGCAGCCGCAGTGGAGTGGTTCCCCCACCCACGTGGCTTGCTGCCCAAATATAGAAATAATTCAGTAAGCAGCAAGGGAGCAGCCGGAAGGCTGCCCAGAGTCCTCCCGAGACCTGGGGCTGTGAGAGTGGGAGGAGAGGAAATAGGGTCCCTGCCCCACCCCATAGGTTTCTCCCCCACATTCAGGCCAAGGCAAGCACAGAAGGGCTTAAAGAGCTCTTAGTGGGTATGAGACCATACAGGATGGACTACTGGGCTCATAGGAAACAGGGACAGAGTAGCTCCTACCCTGACCACTGGCACAACATGGCTCCTTGAAAAGGCACAGGCTGGACTCTGGGGCAGGCAGACAGCCCTGACCTGCTCCATGCCCATCATTCAGGGAGGAGGCTCTGGCTCAAGTTATCCGCTACTCCTGAAACCTGGCAGACAGCAGGCTTCCATTCTGAACTCATGGCCTACCACCTCTGGGCTGGAGCAGAGACAGAATGATGTAAAGGATTGATGTTGGTAGGTGGGGGAGATGTTACTCTCCTAGGGCAGGGCTTCCATGTGGGGCCCCTGCTCATGTCTGGGAATCTTCTCCCTCCATGTAACTGCCCAATGCTGGCACTGTCAGAAGTCACCAGCTAGGGTGGTTAGCATGTGCACAGCCTGGTGGTAACGCCTTGAGCCTGGCACAGGGAAGCCCACTGGTCAGAGCAAAGGAAGGTGAACCGAGGAAGGCAGCATGCAGCTAGGGATGTCTGCCTGCCATCAGCTTCCAGCCTCCCTGCTCACTGCTGGAAGGCTGCTACCTGAATCAGTTTTCAGAGGGAGCTGTCTTCAGACCTCCTGTTTTATGAGAGATGGGATGTGAGACACCCAGCACAGTGATGAGCACTCAGAGAAGCCCTGTAAATGGTGCTTTCCTTCCTTCCCTACCCCATCCCCATTTGGGAGACACAGGGACAGGCTCCTGTTCACCCCTCAGGTAGCAGACTGGGCAATAGGCAGACTGGGAGGGTCAGGGAGAGGACAGGCAGCATCTGGACCCAGTGTGAGGTGAAAAGTCAGACACAGGGAACCTCTGGCCTGTGGCAGGGTTGAACCTAGCAGGGGAACCAAAAACGGGCCAAGTCTCTTCTACCTGAACCCCCCTGTCATCCCCTTATCCCCTCCCCGAGAAATGGGGGATAGCCAAGGTGAGGCTGGGGAGGAACTTGGGCCTGGATAAGATAAAAGTTAGAATGCCAGCTTGAGAACTCCCAAGCTCATACCCACAGCCATTCCCAGAGGGCCCAGTAGTTCAGGCAGCATGTGGGCATGCCCACACAGGCACACAGGGAGACACAGGAACTTGGAGACTTAGGACATACACATGTTCCCAGACACAGAAACTGAATACACACTCTGATCCAGGGATCCATTCCCCAAGCTGGACAGCCACTGTAAAGGGCAGGGTTCCAAGAGGTGAAAAGTAGCACCTTGGTCTGCACCCTACCTTACCCCAACATCGCCGCCCCACAGAGCAGCTGGGAGCAGGTAGGAGGGGCTGCTACCCCCGTCTTGCCAGAGGTGCCATCTCACTAATGCTAAGAACAGCAAGTCCTCTGATTCTCCTACCCACTTCACCCTAAAGCTCCAATCTGTGAGTTTTAAAGGCCACATTGGCCCCACCATACCTCTCCAAGCTCATCAACAGCCAGGCCCTCATCCTTTCCCACTCCCCTACCCCCATCCCAAGAAGAAATGAGAAGCAGAAGGCCAGTCTGGGGAAGGGGCCCCCTATGGCAGAGGCTGTCTTTTGGAGAAGAGTATAGTGTGCTCAGGGGCTCAGGGACTCAGTCCAACAGATCTCCAGGCAGCCTGCAGTGTAATATAGAGGAAGGAGCCCAGAGCGGGGACTCTGGAGACCTGAGCTGCAGTTCTGCCACAGACCAGCTGAGTGACCTTGGGCTTGTCAAGACCTGCTAAGGCCTCTACTGTAAGACAGAACCCACAACCCTTATTTAGTCCACCTCAGAGGGATGAGATCATGGATAAAGAGTTTGGAAAAGCAGAAAGCACCCCACAATTGTAGGGGAGTATGAATTACCTTAGTAGTGGGCAAAGGCGGGCCTGTGGGTGGGTTTTTTATGGTTCCTTATAGGAAAGGGGTTGGGAAGTTCTCAGGAAGGAAACATAGGACCTCAGGCTGCCTGTAGTGATGTGCTGGCTGTTTGGTCTGACTTGGCCTCCTCAAATCCTCCTAGTAATTCTGGTAACTGAGAAGCTGGCTTCAGTGCCATCAGCCCTTTCCCAGCCTCCTTCCAAACCAAGAGCCAGGTAGCGATGCCACTTACCCTAGTGAACTGGCACCATGTAGAGCAGGTTGAAGATGAGCCCAGAGATGTATGCCAGACAGATGCCCCTGAGATGACTGTCCAGGACTTCCTATCCCTGTCCCCACAAACTGCACAAGCATGGTGAGCAGAAGGGAGCCTGAAGACAGCCACGTCAGGACTCCTGGCTCTTGCTGGTTCCATGGCCATCTTTAAATAGCGCAATTATCATCTCAGCCTAACAGAAGCCTCCTCAACTCCTGCATAATTTCTAAGTAACACTCACAAGTCCTGATTCAGAGGCGAAAGCTACCAGCCCCCAAAGCAAACATACATGAGGGGTTTTGTCAGTGAGGCGTGTGGGCAGGCTGTGACACAACAGAGAAGGGCTCCAGACTGAGCTGATGTGTGTGTGAGGAGCGAGGGGTCAGATGAAAACCAGACCTCTGGGCTTATCAACACTGAAGAGGCAGACTCTGAGGCCTCTTTGGCTCCCCCAAAATCACCCCCACCTTTTCCTAACAAACAGGAGGGATGGGCACTTGGGTCTGATGCTCTAGCTGGCCACACGCACACACAGACAGGCTGGCTCCCCACTGCCCTGCCAGATGGCAGGCCCCGCCATGGTGAGACAGCTCAGCAAAGGCAAAGCTACCAGCTCCCATAGAAGCCAAAGGGCCAGGGCAAAGCTTCCAGGAGCTGCGCTCAAGTCTAAGTGGACCATGAGCCACACAAAGAGGGCACTTCAAGGTAAAGAGGTAAAAGAGGGAGGTCAGATACCCACCCAATTGGAGGAAGGGTGAAGACCTGAGGAAATGGGGAGGGAAGTGGTCATCTAGGAAAATAATAGCAATTATAATAGCAACTATGATTTATTCAATATTTACCATGTGCCAGACACTGTGTTGTCAGTGGACATATATTAACTTACTTTAATACTCACAATTCCTGGCAAGGAAGACAAAATTCTTCTCATTTCACAGATGTGAGAATTGGGACTTAAGTCATGTAATCAAGTCTATACAGCTAGTAAGAGGAAGAGCTAGGATTCAATTGCAGTCTGTCTGACTCCAAAGAGGGGTAGGGGATGGAAGAAGAGGGAGTGGACATGACTCCTTCAGGCATCGTGTTTCTTCCAAGAGGCCAAGGCACTTGGGCCCCGGCCCTTCTCTCCTCCATCCAGGGAGATGGCAGCCTAGGGATAGCTCACCTCGGCCCTCCTCCACGGATCCTCCTCTAGCTTGAGCGAAGGCCTCTGTGTAGCAGGCATCATGGTCATGAGGCAGCCACTTCCCCATTGGAAGTGACCTGTCTCCAAAGCCTCATCTACCACCTACCCAATTCTCTCCCTCTACTGCCTAGCTGGCTCCATACTGAGTTGTAAGGAGACTGCCTGAGTTCCCCATACCATACCACATTCCCACAAGACCTACAGAAACACATTCCTCTGAGCCCTCAGCCCCCCTCACCCTGTGGGGTTTTCAGATACCATCCTCCCAGTGGAATGAAGTCTCGCTCCCCACCTCTCTTTCCCTCTAATCCAGAAGCTTCTCCTCCTCCCTGGTTCCTCTCCCTATCCAGCTCAACACCCCAAGAAGACTTGCCCTCACTCATCCTCTTCCCCAAAGCCCAGTCAAGCCCCTTCTCCCCTGCACTCCCTAGCTCTGCCCACTGTCATGCTCCCAGAGCCCACCTATTGCTCATGAGATTCTAGCACCTCACCTGGCCTGCCTCAGTCTTCCTTTCCATGTTAGTCTAAGGAACTCCTGATCACCCTTCTAAGCTCATCTTAAATACCACTTTCTCCATGGAGCCTTTTCTGATTCCCCCCCATACATAAGATTGGCTCTTTCACTGACCCAGCACAGCCTTTCCCTCTGTTTGTGCAACATAGACTCATCTGAAGACTCTAAGGTGAGAACCATAACCTAATTATCTTTGGATGCTCCAACACTTACCATGGTCCTAACATACACAGAGCTGAATGGATACATGTGACAGAGTCATTCTGGGAAGTGCATCTCTGACCAACTTTAAAGAAGGGGAACTCTAAAATAGAAAAAACTGACTCAAGGCCTGGGAATAGGTTCATTTATCTCCCCCTCTGAAGAATTAAAGCTTCTTTACAGCAAGATGGAGGCCACTCCTGCCTTGAAAGGAAGACTCTGGAGCAGGTTGATGGGCTGGCTCCTCCAATGACATGTGACTCTGGAAAGATACCTAATCTTTCTGAGCCTCAGTTCTTCATCTGTGAAATGGAGATGACAATAATATTCACCTCACATAGCTGATGTGAGGATTACTAGAGTTAACATATGCAAAGTGTTGACATCAGTGTCCAGCAAACACTCAGTAAGTGTTAACTATTAGCACCCCAGGCTCCTGAAGCACCTCAAGGCTGGGCCCACTCCAATTACAATAAGAAAACTAAAAATCTATATTAGCTACAGGAAGGCTTCCAAGAGAAAAACACTCTTGGAAAAGCTTTATTGACAGTTTCTCACTGCTGGCCACAAATCACTTCTAAATCATCCAGTTCCCTGGGCCCCTAAAAGGCCAGCAGTTAGACTTTCTCTGGGCATCAGGTTCCCAAATCTGGAAAATGAAGGTCGTAACACACAACACGATACAGTGATCTTACAGGGTGTCATGAGGGTCAAAGGCGTTAAGAGACATGAAACTGTTCTGAAAAGTATAAAATGCTACCCAAACACAGGTTAGCATTGACTGTCAGCCCAGATACTCAACTTCTGAATATCGGCACATTCAGTTGATTCAGGAAGAGGCCTCTCTATCTGACAGGTTCCTCTGGGCCCGTATCTGTGAAGCCCATCTCTCCAGCTGCTCCCCCGGAGTTAGTTATGAACCGCCTCTTGCTAAGACATGGCCTATCATTTGGGTAAGCAAACAACTTTCTGTCCAAACCAGGATAGTGAATGGAGGCACTGTTAACAACCACACCAGGACATAGATATAAACTGCAGCTGCCCCAAGCATGCCTAGCCGTATGGTTACTCGCATTCTCACCACCCCAGGAGGACTAATGTCAAAGGCTAGTGGGAAAAGGAGGACTGCAAGTCTCTGTGCACCTCCAAAATAGTTCCGCTTCTAAAATAACCAAAATTACAGCCATCACAACTACCTCTTTAAATTAAGCCAGGGATTTGCAAACTGGGCTTTATGATAGAGTACCTTTGGGGCAGCCCAGGACAAAAAAAAGGGGAAAGAGGTGAGACAGACACAAAGGGCTCTGAACTCTCCTTCCTTTCTTCAATCTCATCAACTCCAAGTCTGTCAATTTTACTGGACATGTGATTAAGGTTTCATTTGTATAAAAGGGTTCCAGGCCTAAAAAGGGGTTAGAAGATCCCTGGTAAGTATTGTCTACAGAGACCTCTGCCAAAATAAATACATGTTCTCTCAGAGAGGCAGCACATCAATGCAACAGAGAAAAAAACCTGGGAAGCCTACACAGGTGACACTGGGGGCCCACATTCTAAATGTCTAGTAGAGATCATTTATTTACAAAAGCTAAGATAGGCAGGACCTGGCTTTCACTGAAGTTACATCATTAAGTACAGTAACCCTAACCATCCTCTGCTAATCAGAGCCATTGATTAACACGTATAGATGTCCTCAAATAATGTTTGCAAAAGAAGAAACAAAGTAATAAAAGTCATTTATTTGGAGGATAAAAATCTTTCAAACTAGAGGTCTGTGTGGGACAAATATGGGTCCTTTGGTGTTCACAAAAAACTGCTCAGAATTTTCTGCGTTAGTAGGTCAGCCCATCAGATTAGAGAGCTGTCACGTAGCAGAAAACAGAACTGCTCAGGGGTAATCAGGAACACCAGAGGGGAGTGCTGTCAGGTGCCGAAGTGTGAAAGGTCCAGAGTACACAGAACTACCCAGAGAAATGTAGGCACCACAAAAAGTGTGTATGTGTATGTGGTCACAAAAGTATGGGGGCTATATGTGGTTATGACACAGAGAGAACGTGGGGGAAGGCATGTATATTCACACAACAGAGTGTGTAAGTGCATAGTCATGAGAATTTGTGGTGTAAATGTGTAATCATGAAAGAGAAGCATGTGTGTGTGTGTGTGTTTGTGTGTGTGTGTAAGAGTATTGTCATGAGAATGGGGTCCTGAGTGCATGTGCATGAGAGAGCATGAGTGGGTATGTATAAAGGTGAGATTGTGTGTGGATGTGTGTGGTCATAAGTGTATGTCAGGGCTCATGATGGTATACAACTGTGGTCGTGAGAATGCATGTGTGTGTGCAGTCATGAGAATGCATCTGGGAGTCATGAAATCATGTATGTTCATAAGAGCTCATGGGTGCCGTGAGAGCTTTGTGTGTGTGCATGATCATGAAAGCGTATCACTGGTCATGAAAGAGTATAAGTGTATATGTGGTCCTGAATTTCTGTGAGAATGTATGAGAGGGAAAGGAGGGAAGGATGAGGATAATAATGAAGGAATGAAAACTCCACTTGTTCCATGTGCTCTGTCCCAAACAAGGGCCAAAATTTGGGGGTACTCCACAACTGGCCTAGTGTGAGCTGAGGTCAAGGAACTGGGCCCAGCCCACCCTTCCACTTACCACCATCCATCAGAGCTCCACTGCCTAATCTCCCGAGCCCAGGGCTCTGTGTGCATTAGAGATGGCGGTGGTCACCCCGTAAGTCTCCCAGAATGCTCACTCCTCATGGAACAGTCAACGCCAAGCTCTTGGCCTGGCCGCACTTCCCAGGCCCTCCTCTCAGCAGCTATCCTCTAAGCCAGTGGTCCGCAACCTTTTTGGCACCAGGGACTGGTTTTGTAGAAGACAACTGTTCCACCACGGACGGGGTTGGCGGGGGCATTGTTCAGGTGGTAATGTGAGAGATGGGGAACGATGGGAAGCAGCAGATGAAGCTTCGCTCGCTGGCCCGCCGCTCACCTCCTGCTGTGCTGCCTGGCTCCTAACAGGCCTTGGACTGGTACCTGTCTGCAGCCTGGGGGTTGGGGACCCCTGCTCTAAGCCAAACACAGGAAAATCCTCTTCTGTAGTAGCTGTCAAGAACCTCTATCATCCAGTGCCGACCCCCACCACTGCCTGTACTTGGAACTGCAGATTCCTTCTTGAAAGGTTTTCTGACGTCATGCAGGCCAACCTCCCACCCTGTGAGGGAGCTCCTTCCACAACATCCCTGACAGTTCAGTCTTTAGTTGATTATCCTTCAGGAATAAGGAGCTCACTATTAAATGAGGAATCCCTCATTGTCCTAAGGAAGTTTTTCTTACATTAAATGGAAACCTATCTCTCCTTTAAAATGACAGTTATCGGGCTTCCCTGGTGGCGCAGTGGTTTAGGGTCCGCCTGCCGATGCAGGGGACACGGGTTCATGCCCCGGTCTGGGAAGATCCCACGTGCCGCGGAGCGGCTGGGCCCGTGAGCCATGGCCGCTGAGCCTGTGCGTCCGGAGCCTGTGCTCCGCAGCGGGAGAGGCCACAACAGTGAGAGGCCTGGTTCCGCAAAAAAAAAAAAAAAAAAAAACAGTTATCTACCTGAAGATGGTGGCCATAAAGTCACATCAGACATGCATTTAATTTATGAGAATAAATTTATGAGAATAAATAAAATTCCACTGGCTGGGCAAAGTGAGCAATAAAGGCCTCTAAATGCAAACCAGCTATTTCATCTGACACTTAACTACAAAATTATACTTGTACTTAAATACTCTTTTAAATCATTGTATATATTATGTATTTTTATAATTACTATATAATATATACTATATCTGTACATTAGTATTATTATTCAGAGTTATAAACCTAAACCACATACCATGGCTTTATGGGAGATTTAGGAATTTTCACTTCACTGCCTATAGAATCTAATTCCCCCACTGATGTAATACCACTGTATTGGGTCCCCAGAGGATCCTCTGCTCCTGGTTAAATATTTCCAGTTGCAAGGTTTCATTGAACCCAAGGGATCTGAAGACAGACCTCTTTAAGTCAATCCAACGATTACTGTGAGTAGATTTCCTATGCTGTAGTAGATTACTTACTTAGCTAGGAATTGTTACGGATACAAAAGGCAAGTAAGATATAATCTTTACCCTTAAGAAGTTCACAGTCTACCTGAAAGAACATAAGATATACAAGTAATCATTTGGGAGCAATACGGAGTAGCATGTGATCAAATATTCAGTCTCTGGCACAGCCTGGGAGTCAGCACTGAGCACCATTTGGAGTATGACCAACTGAATTAACTGGTGATAGTTTCTCCTCCAGCTCTTTGAGAATGAAGCAACCCCAGCCAAGGCCTCTCAGCCCCTGACTGACAGGCAAGAAGCTGCTCTGGATTAGAACTGACTTCACCTGGGGGAACAGAAGACACTTGAGGGAGGTGGGGGGCTGCAGCTCCCAATGCTCTCTGAAAGCAGAGCAATGAGCTGGCCAGCAATGATGCTTCTTGTGACTGGTGAGCCACCAGCCAGGAGATAAGAGGGGAGCCCTCAGGCTCTGCCAGCCTGGAGTTTCATACCATGCTGGCTTAGAGATCCTTCCCCCACTGCTATTTCCCCATGACATTCTCAGTTCCTAACAGGCCACTCCCAATTCAGCAAAGGTCCCCTAGAGACACCCCCTCTCAGAGTTCACCCAGCACCAGCACCTCTCTGAGTACTCTTTACTCTGCTGGCCATCCCCAGTGCCACACTCCTGTGAGCCAGCACCACATGCCCTCCAGAGCTAATTATAGCTCAGTGAGCAAGCAGGCCAGAGGGGGGACATATGGTGACTTCATGTGGCTGCAGTACACACTCACCCCTCCCTCTGACCCCACTCCCTCCCCTCCATTTCTCCCAATTCCCTACCTGGGACCTAGACTCTGAGGCAACTTTCATTCAATCCTCCCTGCTCCATACCAACTCCTCCTCTCCAGCACACACACACCACACACAACTCCATACCACTCAGAAACCACACGTTGTTTCTATGTCAACCCATCCAAGGGCCTAAAGCCCCAGAGTAGAGTAACCCTGGCATAGAAAGACCTCAGCTATCTCCCCCATATCCTAAAGCCCCATTGGCTCCCACCTCCCTGGCCCTGCTCCTCTCCCTAGCTCTCACCCTGCTATCCTCAGAGGCTCTCTCTGAAAGGATCCACAAGCAATCCCTGACAGCTCTTTCCAGCTCTAAGATTTCAGCAATTTCCTAGAGAGGACACCCAGCAGCCTGTCTGCCTGCCCTGCCCTGCCCCTCCAATCTCTCCTTAGCACGCAGCTGCCAGACCTTCCTTATACATGACACAGTTCTGGCATCATGACGTGCTCAGCTGCACATGCCCAGATACCACTGGATGAGATTTCCCTTTCACAACCCCCCACCCCCGCTCTTCTATCTTCCAGAGATGGTGTCTCCCATTGTGCTGGGTGTCTAGTGCATTCTTGGCCCCCGATAACCACTGTGCCATTCATTGCTTCATTTTTATCTTGAGATACCTTTTATTCCAGGCAGGCTCTTCACACCTCAGGACAAAGTCCTAGAAAATAGCCAAAGAAAATCATTCAAACTGTTCCTTTTGCTAAGTTAGCTTTCCTTGGGACTGCCTGCTAATTAATAGTGGTAGGGGGTGGATGGGTTGGAATCCAGTTCAGACAGTTATTTGAAAGGATGTGGACAGGGCTCTGGCTTTTTCTAATCCAATAGCAATGTAACAAAATTGGGGCTGGGGGGGGGTGCTGGCGGTGTGCAGAAATGTTTACAGAGTGTCTACTGTGTGTAACTTTCAGGTGCTCCATAGCCCTAAATTGCCTTCAGAAGACTTAGCACCTAGCATGGTGTCTGGCATTATAGTAGGTGCCCAATTAATGTTTGTTGGATGTCAAACAAAGTACTAGGTACCAGTTCCAACGGGGAAGACTGGGGGAAGAACCTGAAACGTGGCTACTGGAGGAGCCCCTTAAGCTCCCGCCAGGAGGGGATCTCCATGCTAAGCAGAGTCTCCTCCTTAACCACTTGCTCACCACATAGGACAGCAGCCCCAATTCCTCCACCCCTCTACCAGCATACCTCTCCTCAAAGGTGACATTAGCACCTGGTGGCACCTTGTCCTCGATCCCTCCTCCTCAAAACAAAAAACCCAACCACACCTCGTTTCCAAGTCCTTCAACGGGACCTCTCTCTTCCCACCCACCACCAAACCTTCCGGGTGAAAACATCCCTACTGCGTGGTCGAAGTCAGTTCCCCACTCCCAACCTCCCAGCTCAGGAATCTGTATTCCAGCACTCTTTTATGGTTGCGCCCACCCTGAACCCCACCTTCACCAGACCTCGGATTGGCCGCTCCTTCCACCCCACCGCCCTGGCACTGCAGAGATGGGGGCAACTCTGGCACAGCCTGAGACTGGCAGTTCGAGGAATGGAGAGCTAGCAGTGTTACGAACGGGTGATATGAGCAACGTGGGAAGGAATAAGACCCCCGGGAAGAGCGAAGACCTCAGTACCTCTTGTGCCAAAGGAGCGGAGCTGGCCCAGGCGCTTCTTTTCTGACTCTCCTGGAGGGGAAATGGGGGCGCAGTCCATTCAGTTCCCACCGGGAGAGTTGCCAACTCAGCCCCCCCTCCCCCAAGCTGATGGAGCTGAAGGCGAACTCCACGCCCTCCCCGCAAATCGGGCATAGTCCCCCCATTCTCACCTCCAAGGGCACAGGGCACTGCAAAGGCTGGTGAGGGGCGGCAGAGAAGCAGTAGCGAAGTCTAAAGGAGACGACACATTTGAGTAAAAAGGTGCTGTTTCCCAAGAACCGCTAGACTGAGACCCCCCTCCCCAAACTGTGAGGGGAGCTGGAAGTGGGAAAAAGAGGCATCCTTCCCCAACCCGGGCTCTGGACGCTCACCTGCCTGCAATCACTGAAGGCCGGGCAGCTCGTATCCGAGCAAGAAGCCACCCCGGACCCCGGGAGCCCGACGCGTCCTAGGGAGCCGAGCAGGCGCGAACGTAGCTGCAGCCTCCACCAGCGCCGTGGCGCCCCTCCTCAAGGTCCTACCCCCTCCTTCTGCTGACAGTCCCTGGCCCCACCTCAAGGGCGGGGCCTGATCGACTCCCTCGAGGCCACGCCTCCGCCCCCGGCGCTCCCTCACACGTGACACAGGAGCCTCTTTGATGCTGCGCGCCATCTTGGTTCTGCCCGGAGGGTCCCTTACGAGGTGGCGGAGAGCCGAGGTTTTTACCCAACGCCAGTAAAGTTTCAGAGCCCAGGGGAGTCCTGCCTCCTTCCCAGTGAGGTGCAGCACATATCCCTTTGAACTTACCTTTGTCTCTAACCACCTGCTCTCTAAATTGGCCTCAGTACTGGGCTTGTAATTGTTTGCCAATGGTTTGTCACCTTTCACACTCTCTTGCGCCCATTTACTACTTTTACTCTGGTTGTACCCATTTTTTAACTGGAGAAACTTAATCCAGATACATTTCCACAGGGTGCACTTCAGTGAATTGTGTCGCTTGCCTGAATTCAGGTATTTGGCTGTGCTCTTACAATAAAATGAAATGTTTGTCTATTATATATACATAGTATGAAGACAGCCTCAATGCCAAAATTCCTGACAAATTTTGGTTAAATCTGTACATTTTCTTGAATTGCTCCTTACCCTGTCACCTGTGGCTATTAATGCATCTTTCCCATCTGGTTTGTGAAGTATCATCACAGTGCCTACTTAATCCTTTACAATACCCAGTACACACTGCTAGAAGTGTGAAGGATTTTTATATACATGCCATGTGTACAGACTTATACACACACGTTCTATATCAGCAACAAATGCTGTAGTTGAGATCAGTGGCACATATAACCATTAATTAATTAATTATTTTCTTTCCCACAATATATTCACCTTTTGGCTTAGTTTCCTTGTATCTTTGGTAGAAGGCAGGAAAATCTGAGTAATTCCGATTTATTTGAGGGGTAAGAAATGAAGCTAAATATTTTGTTTGTCTGACCCTTAGAGCAAAATCAAGGTACATATTTAAGGAAGTGACAAGTACAAAGCAGTTTTTACAAAAGCAGTTCAGAAAGTTCCAACTCTTCTCCAGGTAGTTTCAGGTTCTCATCAAAAGGAAATCCCTGAGACACTTCATATCCTTTCACTAATAAAACAGGAATCATCCTAGAAAAGGCAACTCAGTCAGTGCAGAGGGAAGGCTGAAGCCATGATAACCTTTGATAACATACTTTACCAAGTGTTTGTCAATATTATACTAAGAGAACAGCTGAGGCAATATCATCATACCATGGAGTTTCATACAAAAACTAGGAAGTTCAGTCAGAACACAATTATTAAGCCAAATTTATTTCACTCCCCTTCTAAAAGTAACTCCTAAATGGGGGACACAAAATCCACCAGGACAACTCCCTTCTGCTCCATGGCATCTTTAATTCAGGGAACTGGGGACTGTGTGCTTCTCTCCTCCTGCCTCAAAGAGGCAACTTCTGATTGTAGAGATGGTGCTTACCGTTCAGGGGTTTTTTGTTTTTATCATTTAACTGCCCAAATTCTGGTTTTCACTGACCCAGGCTCACTTTCTGTGTGAACAGCTTTAGTACCACCCTCAGTGCAGGGTAAGGTTAGCTGTTAGCAGCTGTATTAAGCAGATGCTTCCTAAGAATATTCTTTAAATAGCAGGGGGTAGGGAGAATGGTAAGGAAAAAACAACACACTAATTTAGCTGTCAAACTCATGATAAGAACTACCCCCATGAGATTTTCATGTTTAAAGAATATGGTCGTAATGACCACCTCTAGCCAATATCCAGCTCCCTAGCTAATTTGGGTGGGGGGCAGGTGGGAGGAGACAAGCAGCAAACTTCTCTTGTTAGCAGAAACAAAACAAAAACATGATCCTCTTCTCAGAGTACACAAGCTATAGCAAGTCCTCTCACCAAGAGGACATGAGCATTTCTGCAGGGATAAAAGGCCAAGCTCTCATAGGCAGCACAGGGCAGAGCAGAGCAAAGGAGTCACTAAATTCTTATAGTGCAGGAGTCTGGTTTCAATATGAGAATGCAATTTTTTAATGACCTTCATAATAAATGCCTTTCTAACAATTCAATGAAAATATCACTATCCTTCCTGCAATAACTGTCTTGATTTGTTTTACATTTTACTTGGAAACATATTTAAAAGATTCTTTCATCAATCTTATATACCTTTTAGGCTGATTAGGGATAAGGTATACCACAATCAACTTTTTACTCACCTTTTTACTCTTTCTATCTATGTACACTCTGCCTATTCCCCTGTGCCACCATCTACCACAAGAATAATGAGACTGACCTTTTTAATTGTGGCACAGCAAAAGGACCTGGGTCAGAATTCTGGCTCTGCCACTTATTGGATAGTATGGCCTTGGGTAAGTCACTGATTCAGCTTTTTCAGCCAGAGAATGGGAATAGTATCAGCTACCTTGCAGGATTGTGAGAACTAGAGATATTATGAAAAGTTCCTAGTGTAGCACAAAATCATTATCATTACTATCAGCTTCATGCAAAAAAAATACCTAAAATACAAAACTGGCAAAAAAATATTTATGTGACAAATATTTTTAAAGAAAGATACACAATTCAATCTCATAAGTTTATGAAAACCCTGTCACCTGCTTTATTTCTAGAGAGGGGTAAAAGGGAGAAGAGGAAATATTCACTTGAATTTGAGGGGCAGCTATACTGGAAGCAACAGTAGCAACAATTTTAAGCCTCTAAGGTTACACTGATCCATAAGGGAATGCTGAAATTTCCTTGTTTGGAGATTTATGAGTTTAATTTTCCCCTAAAGCACGATCATCCACTTTGGCTGGGATAAAAGAATAAAGAACAACAAACTCAGTAGCACCAAATGGGGTTTAACACAGAAAATAGGGCCAGGTTTCACTCAAATGCAAAATTTTACATTAAAATATGTTTATAAATCATAATGTTTTTACTCCTGATTCAATCCTTCTCCTTCCCATAGCAGGAGCCCCAGAAACCTGAACATGTGCATTACTGACCAGATAGATATACAATTCAGCTGCCCCTTCCAAATTGGAATCTGATTACAAATGGACTGGCCTAGCTCAGGGTTGCCCTCAGTGACGAGAAGCAGTATCTATGCTCTCAGGGAGAATGGATACTGAGGATGCCACCAGTCAAAAAGTCGAACGCTGTGCACTGGGTCCAGGATGACTTGCACACCCTGTTCGCTGCGCAGTTTCCGACCTCCATGGACAGGAGAATCTTGGAACACCAGTCTCACTCGATGATGCCGCATGTCCGTGCTCACATTGATAGTAAACTGGGGGGGAGAAATAAATTCAGTACTCAAATTAAACAACCTTGTTTTCCTATGACTCACTCTAAAATGAGACAATCTAGACAACTTACATGAACTAGGCCACAAGATAATCTCTAAGTTATACCAACAGCACTATACTATCTTTTTTTGCAAAGATATTAAAAATTAAGGGTGATTTTTATAAGTTTTTCTTAGCTTCATATATTTAAACTGTGCTAAAGAAAGCCTCTCAAATGGCTGAACAAATTAGGATACATGCACATAGACTACCTTAATGACAATTTAAAAAAATTGAATTAGAGCTATAAGAGATGACTTGAAGGGATTCTGATGAGATATTGTTGAGCAAGGTAATAAGCAAGATGCATGAAACTGATCTGATCATATTGTTTTGGAAAATAAACCACAAAATCTCTAAATATGTTTATGTATACGTAAATCTGTATAGAATTCTACGAGTAGGAAGTATATGGAGTATAAGTATATAAATAAGTCATTAATGTGGCTTAATGAGAGATGCCTACAATAAAAACAGATATATGACATAATCTCAATTATACAAAATTATTTAAGAGAGTGGGTGTATACATGTATTGAATATATATTAACAGATACATTAAAGAACAGTTCCCCACAAGTTAACTGCAGTTATAGAATAGCGGAAGTCTAAGTCACCTTCACTGTCTCAATGTGTTTATGTATTATTTAAATTCTTCACATGAAGTATGAATTATTTATTTTACCATTAAAAAAAGAATAAAGCTATTTTCAATGTGGAGGGGGGAACATATCTCTGAACATAAGCTTAAAATACAGAGAAGATAAATTACATGAGCTCTCCAGTTGCCAATCCAGTTAAAAATGTTAAAAACATGGAAAATACACCAGAAGCATATTTGTTGTTTACTAATCTAATTCTTAGCTAAAATCTAATTCTTAGCTAAACCTTGAATAGTCAGAGCATCACACAAAAGACAGAGCTGGTAACCCTACATTTTAATATTCCATTTATGATACCACATGCATGCCTCAGGTCCTGACATACAGTGTTCATGTATAAGCTTCATCATTAACCTTAACGGGATAATGTTTCTCAAACATTAATGAGCACTACACAGGAGATGCAAAAACAGTCTGTTCACTATAGAGAAGGAAACAGAAGTAAAATATTCTCAGACATAATTTACTTCACAAATATGTCTGTTCCTAGTATACAAGTCTGCTTTCAGATTTTGTTTAAAATTATTCTTCAAAGATTTCTTCCTCAATGGTTAAATTTACAAATTTCTTTCAAACCCTTAGTGAGAGTCTATGAAAGAGCTGAGGATGACATCCTGTCTCCACTTACCAGGGTAAATATCATTCCCATGACAATTGGAATAAAGATGAAATTGAGGGTGGTGACCTGCAGTAGGCAGCAGTCCTGGTCTGGGTTGGTATGAACATCTTCGTACTGAATGGGAGGCTGCAATCCTCCCATACACTTGCTCTTTAATCTAGGGGACTGAAGAGAATTAAGAATTACTCTAGTGGGTTAGAGGAAATGTTTATGGCTCTAAGACTCCACCAAAGAAAATGCTATGGCTTAACTAAAGCTGCTGAGATCCATTTTTCTGTTATCTATTCTCTCTTTAATATACATATCAGTTTCTATACAGATCAAGGAAAATCTGACCTTTGAAAGACGTGGAAACACATTTGGATGAGAAATGTGACAGTGGGTGCTTCATTTAGATGGTGTTTCCTACCATCTGGCAAGAAATGGAAACTTATAGCTCTATCATAGGCTCTCCAATGTTTGAGAGACCACAAATTCCTTGTGACCTGTCAGACTCCAAAGAACATCTGATGCACAAAAAGGGATGGAAGCAGAAGTGGCCATCTAATTCCAGACATCATAAAACAAGAGTCACAACTCTCAGAGCTAGAGGAAATCTTAGCATTCACTTTCCTGCAGCAGTTCTGGTCTTAGCTTGTATACACTGCGAAGACTGCCCCTCAGTTCCCTCCCAGAAAGGTGCTATGGTAGACTTTCTACCAACATCTAATGGATATCATAGATTGTGGACATCTTATTAAAAGCAAATGATCAGAGCCAAAATTCATCCCTAGAACAGTGTTTTTGAAAAATCAATGTAAAAATATGATTTACTTTAAATACAAACTTATCTGGAACACACTTGTCATCAAGTGAGGGATAACTATAATTTTATTTGTAATGTGTCACCTCAGTGATACTAAGTAGGGGAGACAGGTGGAGGAAATGAGGCTGCTGAGGACAAGAAGTAAAGACATGCAGAACAGATCCTAACTGTAGCCAAGATCTCACGTACAGTCCAAGAAAAAGGCAGAGACAAAGGTGAAATAGTATCTACTCTTCTTACAAATAGACTCTTGGCAGTCCCTCTCCCCATGGCTTGCCCAAACTGCCTCAGATATAAAAGCATATGAATTATTGTTGTTTACAAATACATTTGCTTTGAAAAACAAAAAAATTCTTAGTGAAATAACCTCAGTACATTGTTATGAAAAGTTTTTCCCTTTTCCCCACTTTTAAAGTCTTCAAACATATAGAAAAGTTAACAAAACCGTGCAATAAACTCCTGTATACCCTTTACCACTGGATATTTTGCCACGTTTGTTTCCTCTCCCCCTCACCTCTCATTTTACATATATTCACATATTAAAAAACCGCAACGGGAGAGGCCACAACAGTGGGAGGCCCACTTACCACAAAAAAAAAAAAAACAAAAAAACCCACATGAACTCTTGGGGTGGGGGAGGCAAAGCCATTTGAAAGTAACACTGGCATTCCACCCTTATTCAACATGAATATACATATATAAACTCAATAACATTATCACACCTAAGAAAATTAACAATAATTTCATATAATCTAATATCCAGAGCATACTCAAATTTCTTTAATTGTACCAAAAATGTCTTTTATCGCTCTTTGTTCATTTATCTAGGATCCACTCAAGGTTTACTCTTTGCATTAAGCTATTAAATCTTTGTGCCTCTTTCATATAAAATAGTTCTTTCTTTTCTTTTTATGACATTATATGTTTTAATGTGTATTATCTGATTTTAATGAGGCAATTTTATGTCTAGTAAAATTAGAGCAAGATATTACCTGAAAAACAAAGAGATGATAAAAGCACACACCTGCTTTTTGAACTTGAAGTTGAATTCCCACATTGGCTCCTGTCTGTTCCCAACAATCTTTCTGCACCAGAAAAGTAAGCACTGTAAGAAAATAAAAATAACCTTTCTGTTTGCTAGCTCTAAAGCCAGCCACGGTCCCAATGCTGAGATTTTACTTTGGCACGGATAGAAACCCCCACCTCCCCCGCACCACTACAATTTGACACTGGTGCAACATGAAAAAAGACAATCCCAAGGCTATTCAGTAAAGAGAAGAGGTACCAATATAAGTCAACCTCAGATGCTATTGAGGTCAACCCCTATTGTTCTCATCTTTAAAGACAGAAACATGGTCTCTAGAGACTGGGGCATTATCTGATTCAGCAGGCCACTCCTCTATATTAAAATATAAGGGCAGCCAGTAGCCACCAGACAAGATGATAACAAAGCCATAAGGCAGGCAGAGACAGCCAGCCCTGTGTGTAATAGGAGCAAACCACTCAGGACCTTCTGGGAGCAGACAGCCGGTATGGAAACTACAGAGGTGAGCTGAATTCAGTCTAGAGTAAGCCCCTCAAGGAAAGTCAGGCTACAGCTAGGGTTAACACAAGAAGTTAAGTACCTCCCAGGGGATAAGGGGTGGGTCGTCCGCCGTGCCAGCTGTCCTGCCCTTCAGACATGCCCTGTACGTCCTGCTGTTCCATCAAAAATAATGGGCTTGGCTTTAAGGGGCAAACACTTCTGCTGCCAACACAACGGCTCCAGTGTCCCACACAAGCTATGCTACTGAAAAGAGAGAGAGGGAGAATCAAATACGAAAAGGTGGAGTCCAGGAACATGGGACAACTTCCTTTAGGCATGCTGGCAACTTCCTGAATGCCATGCGATGTGGTTATACTAGCAAGGCCATGCATGGGACACCTGCCACTGCAGGTCCCACATCCTCTTCAGAAGATCTCTAACAACAGGCACAAAAGCAGCAGACAGGTGGCCTAGCCTTCCTGTCTGGATTAAGACCTTAGTTATCACCACCTTGACTTTTAGCCACTTAAAAGTCACTTTTTAGTCCACTTAAAAAACTTAATATACAATTATAAGAATATGAAGACATGGGTATTTTAGATTTAGGCAGTAGCACTTGCATTGTGCACTGGAGCCGCGAGGATGTGTCAAGCATGAGGAGTTTGCCCAATGCTGCTCTGCTCCCAACAACTGATTCACCCCTAGCATGGTTAGCTTTGGGATGATCCCCACCTCACCTGATATGATCAAATGTTTTTTGGGGGAGAAAAACTATAAATGTGAAATGATACACTGTCCACTCATATTACAAGGAGAAGGAATGAAATTCTACTCACCCAGCATTCTAATTCTGCCCTAAATCCATCAGCTAGTGTGACATTAAATTGGCTACGACAATGGCCCTGACCACCTCAGTTTGCAACCCTGGGGGGAACCATGATGATCTTGAAATCAACAGTACCCTTTTAATCAATATGTATCAGGTAGAATGTTATCACACTAGAGGTGAACTAGGGGAAAAGAATCATGTAACATCCAAAGCATAAAAACAAAACAGAAGAGAATAGGAAGTGCGATAGAACACCAGACTTTGGCTAGGAACAGAGTAATAAAAATTATTAACAAACTCAAAAGATACAAAATTTAGATAATAGTATTAGTTGAATGAGAAAAAGGCCGAGACATCAACTTGCCTAAATAATCATATATGCTATACTAGTCTAGCTTGGCAAAGGTGTGTTCACTAGATATTTCATTATGGCAAAAAAAAGGAGAGAATGGACCAAAGGCTTATAGACCTACTTACAAATCAGAAGAATGCCAGAACCTTGAATACAATGTACAAATATAAACTACTGGGGAAATCCCAAGATATAAGGAATGGCCTAGAACACAGTAAGAATTTTAGAGGGCTAAAGTTTATGAGTGGAAGTACCTTATAGTCTCTGAAACAACCCACCCCTGAGGGTGGCAATAGTGGGCACTTTGCAAATGCTGAAGAAGTCTACACCAGGATCTTTTAAGATTAACAAGAAAGTGGAAATCCAGATGTCAAGGTCACATTAGAAAAACAAAATTAGTAAGTTGTTTTATATCTTTGTATCATGATTTAAAGCACCTTTTAAGAATTATAGTTTACATCTACCATTTGAGTTGTGTTCTTCCTAGCCCAAACCATCAAACCATCTAAACCATCTAAAGTGGCCCAATGTATAAGGCATGAAAATAAATTAAAATAAAGAGAATAAGGAATATGCTAAAAGCACAAGAAAGCTTTAAGGTAAAATTAACATGAGCCAACCCAGCACAGCAGGAATGTCTTGGAGAAGAGATACCCACGAGTCCTGAAAGTTTACATTAGTCCCTTAGCAGCCTGGTACCTACGGCCCTAGACCACCCCATCAAGGAAGCTGGAAACAAGCCATGATAACAGGCCCATTATACAAGAGTCCATTTGTTAAACCCCAACACTAATTGTCACTTACTTTGGAATTCTTTAATGTGCTAGGAGTGCTTTCTGGAATGGCTGGATTCTTGGAGATTCGAGCAGCAAATGGCTCATACATATGGTACAGAGATCGGATCACACATGCCCGGAGACAGCGCAGCTTCTCCATTGACTCTGGTCGCAGGCGCAAAGGCAGAGAGGCATCCAGCGTGTAGTGCCTAAAACATGACACATTACTCCTACCAATAAGTGACCTCTCTCTTCTGCTCTAGGCCAGTCTCCTAGGACTCTTGGGCTCAGTACAAATTTTACTATACTATTCCACTGGACAGTAGTTAGTTTGTCCCTAGTGCTCTTACATACACACACACAAATCACTATCTCCTTCACTTCTTAGCTACTTTTGCGTCTTTGCTATGCAAAACCCAATTCATATATACCTTGTAACCCTGCACTTCTCTATTCATTTAAAAATTTTAAATCCTCACTATTTCACTTTAAAAAAGGGGCAAGTCTGACTTTATACCAGTACAATATACTTCAGCTGCTCAAAAAGAACCTGCACTGGGGAAGATCCACCAAGTTCTCTTGCCACATGTCTCAGAAAGTTCTCTACTCCCTGATACCTCACCATCCCCTTCCACCACATTTTTACTGATGGTTGATAATCTTCACTACACTTCTAACCCAGCATCAAAAGTCAGCCCTCTTACCAATCATATAATTCACTCCCTCTTCACCACTACAACTATACACAGAGCAGCATAACTACAAAGACTGTATGATACTTCAAGATGACTAGCAAATCTAAGAAACAACAAATCCAGTTGCAAAGATAAACAGATGGGCATCTATAACTTCTGAAAATTCTAGCTAAGATAAACGGCTGAAGAAAAATGGGTAACCATAGGGAAGACAATTACCGATGAATTAATAATTTCAATTTTAAATTAAAGAGAAGCTCAAGGAATTCAAAGCTAGGTTCATGCCCAGGCATGCAGTAGAGAAAGTGAAAAGAGGTCACCATCCAGGGAGTAGCTCCAAATCAAAAACAACAAGAAATAAGCTACACAGATAACACAGTGAGCTCTCTGTGGTCGCACCTTCGGTACAACCTGGTCCAAAAGGCAGCAGTGCAAGTGACAGTCCAGGCATTCTTACAAATCAGGGAAAAATTCACAATGTCCTCAGGACGGATATAGGAGGCCAGCAAGAGCCAAATATCCATGGGATACTCTTCTCCTCCAGCCCCATCCAGATCTTCTGAAACAGAAAAAAGAACTATAACTTTTGACCTTCTATTATATGCACATATAAAGATCTCCAATCATTTCAATTCTCCCAGGGCTTGCACAGTTAAGAAAATGGTTTAAATAGGTCCAAGGAAGCCTCTCAAACTCATCATTTCCTGCTTATTCTAGCTGCTGAAAACTTTTGTTTCCTGTTGCCCAAGTGAATAGGCCTTGTTCTTAAGGCCTTTATTTAACCACTATTTACATATTATTTTGCAGTTTTCAAAGTAACTTTGCATACATTATATCATTCAACTATAATAATTTTTCAGTGGAAATAAGGAAAATATTATTGTGTCCATTTTACTATAAGAAAACAGAACCTTACTCAAGGTAAACAGAACCCAGTTTTCTCCAAAGTCCAGCTTTTCACTATAAATTCTGCCCTTGATTTCCCTTGTAGTCCCCATACACCAAACATTTTCTTCAATTCAGTCATTTAAAAAATAAAACTGATTTTAAGATGGTATGAGGAAACCTCAAAGTACAAACTAAATAAAAAAACCAAGTAAGTTACAGTGTATTTTCATTACTCAGTAATTGCCTTAGATATGTTTCTTTTAGTTTCTTCTTGTTTCATTGTCAGCTTGATCTACAATTCTGGCCACAAGCATCCAGTATTCAAGGATACCCTGTGATGATGTATCCCCACCTCTTCCTCCTTCAGACCTCATTAGTGTTAATTCTCTTGATCCTGAGGTCCACTATACATGTCAGGTTCAAATAAAAATTCACACTCCACAGATATACCAGAATCTGGGCTAACCATAATCTTTAATTGAGACTTAGTTATATAGCTATCCAAGACACAGCTTTCTTCTTTCTGTTTCCTGAGCAAAAAGCCCCTACAACTACCTCCCTGAAGCTGCCTCTGCTTTTCTAGCTGCTTCCTGCAGCTCTATGACTCAATCAGGTTCTTGCATTAGGTTCTTCATAACAGAGACCAATGCTTCTAAAACAGCAACGTCTTTTTTGGTTCTTATGCTTCTTGAAATCTCCAGTAACCATTTAAGGCTCAGCCTACCACATTTGGGGCCCTCTTCTCCCACATTAAATCTCTCTCTAAAAGAGAAGGCAAACAACTATCAGAATTTCCTCCACTGAGACCCATGAGGACTTTTACAAAGCAGAGTACTATTAAAATTTTTCTGTTTTTAGGGACAAAACTCAGTAATTATAAAAATTGCCAATGTTTTACACACAATTATTAAGAAATTTCAAAATGTAGGAAATGGAATCAGTAAAGGATAGCTTCATGGAGATAAGTTATGAAGGACAAAAATTTTGATATTCATAGGTTAAGGGGAAAAGTATTCCAAGTGAAATAAACAGCTAACATGAAGCCTGGATATTTAAAAAAACAAAACACATGTGAGGGCAATAAAGAGGCAAGTCTAACAAGATTTTGATGATATTAAGAAATTACTGTTGGGCTTCCTTGGTGGCGCAGTGGTTAAGAATCTACCTGCCAATACAGGCCACATGGGTTTGAGCCCTGGTCCGGGAAAATCCCACATGCCGCAGAGCAACTAAGCCCGTGTGCCACAACTACTGAGCCTGTGCTCTAGAGCCTACAAGCCACAGCTACTGAACCCGTGTGCCACAACTACTGAAGCTGGTGCGCCTAGAGTCCATGCTCCTCAACAAGAGAAGCCACCACTGTGAGAAGCCTGCACACCTCAATGAAGTATAGCCCCCACTTGCTGCAACTAGAGAAAGCCCACGTGCAGCAACGAAGACCCAACACAGCCAAAAATAAATTAATTAATTAAAAAAAAAATAAAGTAGCTTACAAAAAAATTACTAACTTTTTTAGATGTGATAATTTTTTTTAAGAGCATTTATCTTTTGGAGATAACTACCAAAATATTTACAGATATAAAAATGGAATATCTGGAAATTGTTTCAAAATAATCAAGTGTGTATGGGGTGTGTGTGTGTGTGTGTGTGTGTGTGAGTGTGTGCTGAGGTGGGGGTGAGGGGGTAGTGGCTGAAACAAAAGTGACCATGAGTTGATAACTTGAAGCTATGTAATAGCCACATTGGATTCATTACACTACTCTCTCTTCTTTTGTATATGTTTCATTTTTAAAAAGCTAAAAGAAAAAAGAGGGGGGAAAGAAAAGACCAGTTTGATGAGATTGAAGGACCCTAGTGGAGCAAGGGAGTAAAAGATGAATTATAGCTAAGAGTTTGTAAACCACAAATCATGTATCTGATAAATGACTGGTCTCCTGAATACATAAGAATTCTTACAACTCAGTAATAAAAAGATAACCTGGGCTTCCCTGGTGGCGCAGTGGTTGAGAGTCCGCCTGCCGATGCAGGGGACATGGGTTCATGCCCCGGTCCGGGAAGATCCCACATGCCGCGGAGCGGCTGAGCCCGTGAGCCATGGCTGCTGAGTCTGCGTGTCCGGAGCCTGTGCTCCGCAACGGGAGAGGCCACAACAGTGAGAGGCCCGCGTACCGCAAAAAAAAAAAAAAAAAAAAAAAAAAAAAAAAAAAAAAAAAGATAACCTAATGTAAAAATGAGAGAAGAATTTGAATAGACATTTCTCATTTCTCCAAAGAAGATACACGAAAGGCCAATAAGCACATAAAAGATGCTCAACATCATTAGTATGCAAATCAAAACCATGAGATACCACTTCACATCAGCTAGAATGCCTATAGTTTAAAAAGTTAGACAATAACAAGTGTTGAGGAGGATGTGGAGAAACTGTAACTCTCACTCACTGCTGGTAGGAATATAAAATGGAAACTTCATAAAAACTTGGCAGTTCCTCCAAAAGTTAAACATAGTTACCATGTGATCCAGCAATTTCACTCCTACCCGACAGAAATGAAAATATATGTTCACACAAAAACTTGTCCATGAGTGTTCATAGTAGCATTATTTATGATAGTCAAATAATAAGCAATAAAAAGGAATAAAGTACTGATATATGCTACAATATGGATGAACCTTGAAAACATTATGCTAAGTCAAAGAAGCCAGACGCAAAAGACCACATATTATATGATTTCGTTTATATGAAATGCCAGGAATAGGCAAATCTATAAGGACAGAAAGTAGATTGGTGGTTGCCTGGGGGAAGGGAATGGGTGGAAGAGAGTGTTGGGAGGGAATGAGGAATGATACTATTAGATTTGAGTTGATAGAAATGTTCTAAACTTAGATCATGTTGATGGCTACACAACTCCGAGAACATACTAAAACTACTGCGTTGTACACTTTAAAGGGATGAATTTTATCTCAATAAAGATGTTTTAAAAGTCTGTAAGCTGTTCTGTGGAATGCGCTCAAAACCAAAAAGGAAAATCAAGAGAAATATCTAATACAATGGTGATGATGAGTAGGGATTTAAAGCAAGAAATTAAGGAACAAAGAAGTGTGAGGAATGTCTATTAACATTCTTGGTTCTGGAAAAGAGCGGTATCACTGACAATAATTCAAAAAGCAAAGTCAGTTCATTAATTTATTGATTATTTCAATATATTTTAACATATGCAAAAGTCTGTCATCTGATTCTCAAGTATAGGTGAAAGTTCTCACAGATCTGAGACCAAAAATACACATACCATTTATTACATTAGCTTCCTCCTAACTCTAGCTGATCATCAGAACCACTTTAGCTTTAAGAATTCTGGGCTCTACCCCAAGAGTCTGATTCCTTAAGTCTAGAGCAAACCAGTGAATGATGGGTTGGCACATTGTATACCATTAGTTTACCTTTCTTTGTTTCATTTGTGTAAGTTGTATTGCCACTAATACATAAATATCACACATTTTTCTATTTCCTACAGTACCTACTAGACATAAAGAAGGCATTAACAATTGCAGAGCACTTAAAAGTCCACGATAATAATCTAACTTTAGCTGAAATGAAATTGGTTATATACACTCCACATATTTGGGAGACAGAACATTTTTGTCACAACTCTGCTTCCTTACACATTCAGAAATCCAGAAATGCAAAGGCTTTTTGTTTTCCTGTTGCTACATGGATTTTACCTGATAATGATATGTTCTCAATGAATGGCTACTACTGTTACCAATCTCCTTTCCTCTCAACTTTAGATATAAGTAGAAAGCCGTGGTATATTAAAGTCCTGTCCCACTACAAAGATCCAAACTCTGGTTCTCCACTGGTATCATCTCTTGTGCTACTGAGAAAGTGACAGCTTCAAGTTATCACCACAGATAGGACAAATAATCCAAAAGAGCGTGAGCCCTGTACCTTTGTGCCTCTTGCTTTTCTTTTTTCTGGAGGCAGTTCTCTCATGGATGCCTTCTTCCTGGGCATCAATCTCATCACTGCTGTCAATGATGTCACAGGGCTCACCAGCCCCAGAAAGAGCTTCTACTGCAGGAACCTGGGAGGCTTCCAAGCCACAAAGAGATTTTACTAGAAGAAAATAAGAAGAGAATGAGATGGCAGAGTACCATGGCTTAGGCAGGGTATCAGCATCCATAAGGAAAAGAAAAAAGAAAGCAAAAGCAGTGTGAGAGTCTGCTAAAGGAAGCTGAGAATCTTAGGAAAAAAATAGCATTTTAAACACAAAAAATTGGAAAGTAATGAGCAAACTGACTCCAAAGTTGCAGAAACTGCTTCAGACCTGAAGAAAAAGGGAGTGAATTATTCTCCACTATAAACCCTTCAGGGTAAAAGCAAAAGGTGAATGCTATTTTCATTTGCATAAATTCTGAGGAGCAGTGTTTGAGAGGAATTAAACCCAAATTTAACCTCAATCCTGGGCTGGAGACAGTACATATCATGAAAACACAAGTTTCAAGGACCCCTGAGTAAGAAGCTTGAAAGTAAGAGAAGCATGAGAAAAGGAAAAGAATACTTCAAGGTTATTACACAAAGAAGCAAACAGCAGAGTTAAGTGGAGAATATATGTGAACAACAGGAATAAGATTAATAACCAGGAAGAAAGCAGTGGAAACCACAGAAGAGTACGCAAAGTTTTTTTGTTTTGTTTTTTTATGGGAAGACAGAAATAAAATATTTCTGCTACAGAAACTGCTACTGCTCTTGGCTAATCCTTCCCCTCCTCTGAATAGATGAGTAACCATCGAAGAGAGCAAACACGTTTACGGGAAGATGCCTAAAGGACTGCAAGAAAAACACTGAGGCAGAATCCCAGGAAAATAAAGCACCTAGTTCTCTCTTCACTGAGTCTGAAAAGACTCGTCGGAAGCCTACCTTCCTGCTGAACAGCATTGGCGACGGCTTTCTTGACCCTTCCAGACCTCACGACGGCCGGATCCGAGTTGGCATAATCCGCCACGGTCACTGAAACACAGCACCAAACCTCAAAGGAGGAGGCCTTCTCTCCTCAGCTTCCTCCCCACCAAGATTTCCTGCTCACTCCAAGTCCCCAGTCCAGCCGCCCTCCCGTCGCAGGCAGGCGAGCACTCGCCTCGGTGCTGTCCAGCCCCCTCCCTGCTTCCAGCCCCAAGCCTTTCAACGCCCCCGCCCTTGCCCACCTCGCCCAGAGCAGGCGTCTTGGGCCCGGAACTTGAGTCGCTTTCCTCTCTTGGGCATGGCGACTGTGTCGGGGCGAGGCCGGGTTAGCGGGCCAGGACCCCGGGCCATGTTTCGAGCCAGAGTGCGGGAAGCAGGAGCCAAGGGCCAACTCTGCCCGGCTCCGCAGCCATCCCGCTCCAGGACCGCAGCTCTCGCGAGGCTTCGGACAGGGCTCCGCGTCGCACTGGCTTCCAACCCCCCTCTTCAGAAACCAATCACCACCTGGTCTAGGGAGTACGTCATCACCGAGCGCCTAAGGATCAACCTGCGTCTGATTCCCTAAGGGTAGGTGGCTGTTCTGGGCAGTGTGGGTTTTTAATCATACGTCTTGTAAGGTGATTTGGTGTCTCAGACCCGAAACCCACAACCCCATTGATTAGAACTGAGTTTACATTATGGTCTCCCCGATTTTTCTGCTACTGTCTCCACACTCCAGGTTCACTTCAGTATCCCCAAAGCACGTCTATTGTCATCTTAGCGCTCCATCTCTCAGGCCACGTAGACATAGTCCAACATGGGTCTAAAAGAGTCTTCACTCTAATTTCTTATACAAAAGCTATAAATTTCTGAATTCTCAAAGCTGGGGGAGGGGTTCTTAAAAGTTTATTAATTTACCACCATCCTCCAAACTTAATACTAGAAGGATAGATGAGGAAAGAATGGTGTCTTTCCCTTGTATTGAGAGAAAAAAACCGAGCGAAGGTTACAGAACTGTGAGGGAGCAGGATCCTGGTCTAGTATCACCAGTACGAATAAGTTATTGTGTGTCCTAAGTTAGGTTCTTTGTCCTTCTAAGTTCTTTGCAGCTCCCAAAAGGTGCTAATCCCTGGCTTGAGAAGCATGATACTTAAGGACCAGGAATCCAAACTGTTGGACCCACCAGACAGTGCCACCCTAACATATTTAGAAGAAGACTTCTGTTTTTAATTACTTAATACATAGACATTCATTAGGCGCAAACCACTGGCCTTCTACTAACATCGTGTAACAGACTATCACTAGAGATGGTGCTAATAGGTTTGAATCAATTAGGAATTGTAATTGAAACTGAGTAATTGATTATAGTCGTGAACTATTCAAATTTATCTAAAGTTATAACATGAACAAGGGTCTAATAGACTGAACTGAAAGAACATTGTTTCAAATGATTTTTCCATGATTGATGTTTGTAGTCAAAACACAGCTGGTAAAGCACCAAGCCTTCTCATTTCACAGCATTAATAAAAAGTTCATAACGCCCACATGCAAGTATATTTCTAATAATGTGGTACCCTGTTGAAAACACCGAGGCATTGAGACTCTGGAGGAAATCAAAGGTGCAAAAGAAATAAACCCTGTTTTTATACTGTCACTATCGGAGACTCAAAGGTTTTAACTGAAACATTCATTTTCAACCATATAATTACTATTTTAATTCATTGGAATGAGAGAAGTGCTAACCCCAAAACTGTTTATCTTTCAAATTTCAAGAATATGAAGATCTAAAGCAAAGCCCTTCTTAAGTCCTTTGGCCACATTAGTGGAACCGAACACATGTAAATCTTTTATTTCACCTTTTACTAAAACGCAGCAATTTTTAATTAATGACACTGCTAGATTCCAAACTCAAAGATACACATTCTTTCTAGAAAGACAAGTTGTAAAAGTTACTAAAAGAGCTGTTATGTTTTTTCAAGTTCCAAAAATAATTTTATTGAAAATTTTTATTAAAATTTCCTTCAGCTTATAGACTTGATTTGGGAATGAATTGACATCTATATACTATTGAGTCTTTCCACTCAGGAACTTGGTATGCATCTCCATTTAATAACATCTTCTTTTATGTCCCTTAATTTTTTTTTTACACAAACTTATTGTTTATTCTTGTCAATGTTTTCTTATCTTTTTATTGAAGTATAGTTGATTTACAATATTATATTAGTTTCAGGTGTACAATATTATATTAGTTTCAGGTGTACAACATAGTAATTCAATATCTTTATATATTATACTCCATTTACAAAGTAATGGCTATATTTCCCTGTACTGTACAATATATCCTTGTTGCTTACTTATTTTATACATACTGGTTTGTGTCTCTTAATCTCATACCCCTATCTTGCCCCTCCTTCTTCCCTCTCCCCATTGGTAGCCACTAGTTTGTTCTCTGTATCTGTGAGTCTGTTTTGTTATTACATTCGTTTTATTTTTTAGATTCCATATATAAGTGATAACATACAGTATTAGTCTTTATCTGACTTATTTCACTAGGCATAATCTCTAGGTCCATCCACATTATTGCAAATGGCAGAATTTCTTTTTTTTTATGGTCAAGTACTATTCCATTGTGTGTGTGTGTGTGTGTGTGTGTGTGTGCGTGTGTGTGTGTATACACATCTTCTTTATCCATCCATATTTTGATGGACAATTGGGTAGCTTCCATATCTTGGCTATTGTAAATAATGCTGCTGTGATAATTAGCGTTCATGTATCTTTTCAAATTAGTGTTTTTGTTTTCTGCAGATATCCAGCAGTGGAATTGCTGGATTATATGGTAGTTTGATGTTTAGGGTTCTGAGAATCCTCCCTACTGTTTTCCAGAGTGGCTGCACCAATTTAAAATCCCACCACTAGTGTACTAGCATTCCCTTTTCCCCACATCCTTGCCAGCATTTGTTATTTATGGTCTTTTTGATGATAGCTATTTTGACAGGTGTGAGGTGATATCTCATGGTTTTGATTTATATTTCTCTGATAATTAGCAGTATTGAGCATTTTTTCATGTGCCTGTTGGCCATCTGTATATCTTCTTTGGAAAAATGTCTGTTCCGGTCTTCTGCTCATTTTTTCATTGGGTTCTTTGCTTTTTTGATATTGAGTTGTATGAGCTGTTTGTATTTTTTGGATATTAATCTTTTATCAATCATATCATTTGCATATATTTTCTCCCATTCAGTAGGTTGTCTTTTTGTTTAGTCAATGATTTCCTACGGTGTGCAAAAGCTTTTAAGTTTAATTAGGTCCCATTTGTTTATTTTGCTTTTATTTCTTTTGCCTTAGGAGACAGATCCAAAAAATATTGCTACGGTTTATGTCAAAGGGTGTTCTGCCTATGTCCTCTTGTAGGAGTTTTATGGTTTCTAGTCTTACATTTAGGTCTTTAATCCATTTTGAGTTTATTTTTGTATATGGTGTGAGGAAATGTTCTAATCTCATTGTTTTACATGTAGCTGTCCAGTTTCTTCAGCACTATTTACTGAGGAGACTGTCTTTTTTCCATTGTATATTCCTGCCTCCTTTGTTGTAGATTGATTGACCATAAGTGTGTGGGTTTATTTCTGGAATCTCTTTTCTATTCCACTGATATATGTGACTGTTTTTGTGCCAGTACTGTGCTGTTTTTATTACTGTAGCTTTGTAGTATGAACTGAGTCAGGGAGTGTGATACCCCCAGCTTTGTTCTTTTTTTCTTCAAGAGTGCTTTGGAAATTCGGTATCTTTTGTGGTTCCATATAAATTTTAGGATTATTTGTTCTAGTTCTGTGAAAAATGTCATGGGTATTTTGATAGGGATCGCATTAAATCTCTAGATTACTTTGGGTTGTATGGACATTTTAACAACATTTCTTCCAATCCAAGAACACAGGATATCTTTCCATTTCTTTCTATAATTTTCAAATTCCTTCATCAATAATTTATAGTTTTCAGAGTATAGGTATTTCATTCCTTGGTTAAGTTTATTCCAAGGTATTTATTCTTTTTGATGTGATTGTAAATGGAATTATTTTCTTAATTTCTCTTTCTGAGAAATTATTAGTATACAGAAACGCAACAGATTTCTGTCTATTAAACTTGTATCCTGCAATTTTACCGAATTTGTTTGTTAGTTCTAGTGGGTTTTTGGTAGAGACTTTAGGGTTTTCTATATATAGTATCATTTCATCTGCAGATAATGACAGTTTTAAGAATTCCTTTCCAATCTGGATGCCTTTTTTTCCTTTTTCTTGTCTGATTGCCATGGCTAGGACTTCCAATACTATGTTAAAGAGAAGTGGCAGGAGTGGGCATCCTTTTCTTATTCTTGATTTTAGAGGGAAAGCTTTTGGCTTTTCACCATTGAGCATGATGTTAGCTGTGGATTTGTCATAAATAGCTTTTATTATGTTGAGATATGTTCCCTGTATACCAACTTCGATGAGAGTTTTTACAATGAATGGATGTTAAATTTTGTCAAATGCTTTTTCTGTATCTGTTGAGATGATCATGTGACTTTTATCCTTCATTTTGTTAATATGGTAAATCACATTGATTTGTGATTATTGAATCATTTTATGTTTTTAAAATTTATTTTATTTATTTATTTTTGGCTGTGTTGGGTCTTTGTTGCTGTGCGCGGGCTTTTTCTGGTTGCAGCAAGTGGGGGCTACTCTTCATTGCAGTGCATGGGCTTCTCACTGCTGTGGCTTCTTTTGTTGTGGAGCACAGGCTCTAGGTGCATGGGCTTCAGTAGTTGTGGCACGTGGGCTCAGTAGTTGTGGCTCTCAGGCTCTAGAGCGCAGTCTCAGTAGTTGTGGCACACGGGCTTAGTTGCTTCGCGGCATGTGGGATCTTCCCGGACCAGGGCTCGAACCCGTGTCCCCTGCATTGGCAGGCGGATTCTTAACCACTGTGCCACCAGGGAAAACCGCGATTATTGAATCAATCCTGATTCCCTGGAATAAATACCACTTGATCATTGGTGCATGATACTTTTTATAAATTATTGAGTTTGATTTGCTGATAATTGTAGAGATTTTTTTGCATCAGAGATTTTGGCCTGTAATTTTCTTTTTTTTTTTGTAGTGTCTTTATCTAGTTTTGGTATCAGGGTAATGGTGGCCTTATAGAATGAATTTGGAAGTGTTCCATCTTCTTCATTTTTGGAATAGTCTAAAAATTATAGGTATTAGTTCTTCTTTATATGTTTGGTAGAGTTCATCTGTAAGGCTGTTGGATCCTGGACTTTTGTTTGCTAGTTTTTGTTGTTTTGTTTTGTTTTTGTTTGTTCATTTGTTTTTACTGATTCAATTTTACTCCTAGTGATTAGTCTTGTCAGATTGTCTATTTCTTCCTGATTCAGTCTTGAAAGGTTGTATGTTTCTAGAAATTTGTCCATTTTTTCTAGATTGTCTAATTTGTTGGCATATAACTGTTCATAGTATTCTCATGATGTTTTGTATCTGTGTGGTGTTGGTTGTTATTTCTCATCTTGTTTGTTTAGGTCCTCTCTCTTTTCTTCTTGGTGAGCCTGGCTAAAGGTTTATTAATTTCGTTTGTCTTTTCAATGATCTAGCTCTTGGTTTCTTTGATATTTTCTGGGTTTTTTAGTCTCTGTTTTATTTATTTCCTCACTGATCTTTATTGTTACGTCCCTCCTGCTGACTTTGGGCTTTGTTTGTTTTTTCTTTTTCTCATTCCTTTATATGGAAGTTGAGGTTGTTTATTTGAGATTTTTCTTATTTCTTGTGATAGGCCTGTATTTTTATAAACTTCCCTCTTAAAACTGCTTTTGCTGCATTCCATAGATTTTGGAAAGTTGTTTCCATTTTCATTTGTCTTGAGGTATTTTCTGATTTCCCTTTTGATTTCTTCATTGACCCATTGGTTTTTTAGTAGCATGTTGTTTAATCTACACGTTTGTTCTTTTCCCATTTTTCTTCCTGTAACTGATTTCTATTTTCATACCATTGTGGTTGGAAAAAATACTTGATATAATTTTTATCTTCTTAAACTTGTTGGGACTTATTCTGTGGCCTAGCGTGTGCTGTATCCTGGAGAATGTTTTTTCTTTTTGCTGTTCTAATTGGGTGATTTCCATTATTCTATCTTCCAGATCACTTGCGCATTATTTTGTATCACCAAGACTGCTGTTTTCATTTCTTCTAATGTGTTTTCATTTCAGTTATTGTATTCATCTGTCCTGATTGGTTCTTTTTTTTTTATATTTTATAGTTCCTAATTAAAATTCTCACTATGTCCATCTATTCTTTTTCCCAATTCCATTAGCATTCTTATCACTAATGCTCTGAATTCTTTATCTGGTAAATTGGTTATTTTTGTCCATTGGTTGTTTTTTCAGAGTTTTTCTTTGGCTCTTCAAATGAGACAAATTCCTCTGTCTTCTCATTTTGCTTATATTTCTCTGTCTCTAAGAAATTAGGTGAAACAGTTACCTATAGCAGTCTTGAAGGAGTGTCCTTATGGAGGAGCTTCCCTATAGTCTGTGTGTGTCCAGTGGCTTTGGTGGGAGAGTTGTATTTGACATGAACACAAGTCCTGTCTTTCCTCAGGATGTGCTGGCAGCTATCACCTTGGTAAGAAGTGGGGCTGAAAATAGAAGGGCTAGGGCCAGAGTTGGGTGTGAGGCGGGACTTCCTCTCCGCTTAGTGGCTGTCACTGCCCTACTGCGGGTGGGGTCAGGTCCCAAGCTACTGGAGCAGAATCCCTGAGGGTCAGTTCCCTTTAAGTGCATGCTCTTCCCCCTCCCAGCACTGGAACCCTCGCCCCAGAGGGGAGCAGTACTGGAGCATGAGGGGTTGGTGTGGGTATCTGGTGAGGGTCAAGCATGGTGTGTGGCTGTCTGGCTGCTGTCAGAAATCCAGACTGCCTCTGATGGGCTGCCTTTTGCAATCATCTGTAATGGCTGCACCCTCCCTGCTCAGATGCTGCTTATGGTTTGAACTACCTTGGCATCTCACAGCCAAGCCTTTTCCTTAGTCATGGCAGCCCTTGCTCCAGTGTGGAGCTGCAACGCCAGGTAAGTGGTGCTGGAGGGTTCACTCGGCTCAGGCTGGGGCAGGTACCAGGGCAGTCACAAGACACCAGTCAGCCACTCAAGCAGTTTCAGTCTGCCCTCTCTGCCCTGCTTTGGAAGCAAGCAAGTGTTTATGCACTCCTCTGCAGCAGAGTCCGGGCTTCCCACAGCCCTCCTGTTAGTCTCACTGGTCCTCCAATCAGCCAATGGGGCTGATCATCCTTTTGGTGGATTTGAGTGTTGGGGCACCCAGTGTGTGGCTCGAAACACTCACTCTTTAGGGAGGGTCTCCACCTGCAGTCTCTCTTTTACTCTGAGTCCTCTCCCAGGGGCACGGATCCTGACCTGATTGCTTTTCTTCCCTTGCTACCCAATTCTGTGTGATCTTTCTTAAAGCCTTGGTTGTGCAGGAGTCCTTCTGCTAGTCTCCAGTTAGTTTTCAGTGAGAGTTGTTTCACATATAGATATATTTTTGATGTGTTCACAAGGGCAGATGAGTTCTGCATCTGCCATCTTGATTCAAGTCCAAGGAGCCGTTTTTATTTCTTTATTTAATAAAATTATTTCTTTTTATTTAATTTGCAATACCTATCATTTCTTCTTTTTAAAATCAGATCATATATACATATATTTATTAAAGTACAGTTGATGTACAATATTATATAAGTCTACAAGTGTACAATGTAGTGATTCACAATTTTTAAAAACTAAATTTATTTAGTTTTGGTTGTGTTGGGTCTTCGTTTCTGCATGGGGGCTTTCTGTAGTTGCAGCCAGCGGGGGCTACTCTTCATTGTGGTGCACGGGCTTCTCATTGCGGTGGCTTCTTTTGTTGCAGAGCACGGGCTCTAGGCACGCAGGCTTCAGTAGTTGTGGTGCATGGGCTCTAGAGTGCAGGCTCAGTAGCTGTGGCACACAGGCTTAGTTACTCCGTGACATGTGTCGCCTGTATTGGCAGGCAGATTCTCAACCACTGTGCCATCCAGGAAGCCCATGATTCACAATTTTTAAAGGTTATACTCCGTTTATACTTATAAAATATTGGCTATATTCCCTGCATTGTACAATATATCCTTGTAGTTTATTTTATATCTAATAGTTTGTACCTCTTAATCCTCTACCCTTATATTGTCCCTCCCCCTTCTCTCTCCCCACTGGTAACCACTAGTTTGTTCTCTATATCTGTGAGTCTGCTTCTTTTTTCTTAAATTCACTAGTTTGTTGTATTTTTTAGATTCCACATATAAGTGATATCATACAGTATTTGTCTTTCTGTGTCTGACTTACTTCACTTAGCATAATATCCTCTAAGTCCATCCATGTTGCTACAAATGGCAAAATTTAATTTCTTTTTATGTCTGAGTAATATTTGTGTGTGTGTGTGTGTGTGTGTATACATACACACATACCACAACTTGTTATCCATTCATCTATTGATGGACATTTAGGTTGCTTCCATATTTTGGACATCGCAAATGATGCTGCTATGAACATTGGTGTGCATATATCTTTTTGAATTAGTGTTTTCATTTTTTTTCTTGGATATATACCCAGGAGTTGAATTGCTGGATCATGTGATAGTTCTATTTTTAGTTTTTTGAGAAACTGCCGTATATTTTTCCACAGTGGCTGCACAAATTTACATTCCCACCAACATGGAACCCGGTGTTCGAGGGTTCCTTTTTCTTCACATCCTTGCCAACATGTGTTATTTTTGTTCTTTTTGGTGATAGCCATTCTAACAGGTGTGAGTTGATATCTCATTGTGGTTTTGATTTGCATCATTTCCCTGATGATTAGCATTTTTGAGCATCTTTTTATGTGCCTCTTGGCCATCTGCATTTTCTCTTTGGAAAAATGTCTGTTCGTTTCTTCTGCCCATTTTTTTTGGTTTTAATTGAGTTGTTTGGTTTTTTTGATGTTGAGTTGCATGAGCTGTTCCCCTTATCAATCACAACATTTGCAAATATTTTCTCCCATTCAATAGGTTGTCTTTTTGTTTTGTCCATGGTTTTCTTTGCTGTGCAAAAGTTTTTAAGTTTAAAGTCCCATTTGTTTATTTTTGCTTTTATTTCCTTTGTTTTAGGAGATGGATCAAAAAAATATTGCTACGGTTTATGTCAAAGAGTGTTTTGCCTTTGTTTTCCTCTAGGAGTTTTATGGTTTCTGGTTTTACATTTAGGTCTTTAATCCATTTTGAGTTTATTTTTGTATAGGGTGTTAGAGAATGTTTTAATTTCATTCTTTCAATGTAGCTGTTCAGTTTTCCCAGCACCATTTATTGAAGAGACTGTCTTTATTGTATGTTCTTGTCTCCTTTGTTGTAAATTAATTGACCATAAGTGCGTGGGTCTTAGCCTAGCTATTAGGAAGAGGGTGGAAAGAGAATGTTGTTCTAAAATTTTTGTCCTCAACAAAATGGAAAATTTAAGGACAATACATGAATATATATAGCATTAGGATGGTATCTTTCTAGATTATACCCATCTTACTTTTTTGGTATTAAATCATCCTTTATTTTGTGCTAATAGTAAATGATAATGGTGGTGTTTGCTTTTTAAAGTCATTTCTTGTCAAAACTTAAAAGTGGCAAATCTATATGGTTTGCCAGAATCTTCTTTTAAATTTTAACAGTCTGTGAAATTCTAAAGCCTAGGAACCATTGCTTTGGAGGCATTGGAAAATTATCTCTTCTGATTTAGAAAAATATGTAACAGTAGAATTTCCTTTCAGAGGCAGTATAGTATAATAAAACAATATAAAAAAGTAATAGAGTGTGGATTCTGAAGCCAGACTTACCTGGGTACAAAAAAAGTATCTCTGCCACTTATTATCTGCATGACCATGGAAAAATTAATATTTAATCTCCCTGGGTTTCAGTCTCCTTTATCTATAAATTAAAGATAATAAAAACATCTGCTTCATTGGGCTACTGAAATAATTAAATTAATTAATCCATGAAAAGTTTTAAAATAATAAATCACTCAATAAATGTCAGCTATTATTATTGTGGTGGTGGTGATGGTTAAAACTGTGGTGGTAGTGGTTGTTATTTGAGGACACCTTAGGTAATCAATTTCTTTTTGCTTTTATTTCATGAAGAGAGAAAATATAGGGAAATCAGAAACAAGACATAATCATTTTTGCTGATTAAAATGCTAGAAGACTAGCTGATATTTATTGAGTGCTTGCCATGCAAGTGACAGAACCACAATTCAAACTGATGACTGCCTGGCTTCAATGCCCATATATAAAACCACTGTATTATACTGCCTCTAAAATGAAGAAAATCATATTAAAGCATTGCCTTTGAATAATATTAGTAGTCTAAACAGGTATGTAGTCCAAACAGTGGCTAAGATGGAGAAAACCTGTAAGATAGAAAATTAATTGAAAGGGTACTTAAACAATGAGTTTCTATGATGTGCCAAAGCTATGGACAAAGTCTGAGAAGAATCTGATTCAAAATAAGATTAAATGGCACTAGAAAAAGTACATTAATTAAATCTGGAGAAAACTACTTTTGACTAATTTTTTATATATCCTATTTAAAATATGATAGAATAGTTTTATCTAGTTAAGATGGAGGCCAAGTGTTTTGCAGTTAAAAAAACTAGACTAGTCTAGTAATGGAGAACTGAGATTCTAGAAGTGTATATCTGGGTTTGAATCTCTGTTCCTCCTCTTAATAGCTACATGACCTTGTAGGTGAGGAAAAAAATTTTCCTCTACCTTCTTAGGTTCTGAATCTTAGGAGTCCTGCAAATTAAACTGACAAAAGACAGATTAACAAGACAAAAAACCCCCAGATATTTACATGTGTAACATACATACACGTGGGAGACCTCAGTGATGAGTAACTCAGAGAGGTGATTAGGATTTGGGGTTTATAAACCATTAAGAGGTGAAGGGGAGGAAAAGGAAGGCACTCACAGGAAAACAAATTACTTTTTGGAAAGATAAATGGGCTTTCAGGAAAACAAACAGGCTATAAGAAAATTTGTGATAATGTTTTTCTATCCAGGTGTAAGTGGCCTTTCTGTCTACTTTAGGGCCATACAACTCCCCTAAATAAGGGATTTGGGGTAGGTTTTATTTGCATTCTCCCTTCTGGGAGTAGATCTGCCCTGAAGAAGAATTTACGGTAGACTTGTTTTCCAGAAGTTGCTGCTTTTAGTCATATAAGAGAAACTCTGAGAAGGGTTGTTTTGTTTTGTTTTTTTCTGTATCTGTTGAATCTCAAATGTCTTTAGCTTAAAATAATCTTTATACAAAGGTGACATATTTGGGGATGGCATATTCTTATCTCCTTTAACCTTGAGCAAATTACTTTATCTTAACCAAAATTCAGTGTCCTTATCTATAAAATGGGCATAATAATGGTACCCAATTCATAGAGTTGTTGTGAGCATTAAATGAGATAATATGTGGAAAGCTCCTAGCTCAGCACCTAGTACATAATAAGCATTCCATAAACATTAGCTATTCTTTTTTTTTCACACACACACACACACACACACACACACACACACACTGTATTTTATTTTTACAAGAGAGAAATAAACTGACACCAAGCATTGTAAATGGATGACCACAACAAAGGCAACAATGATTGCAATTACAAACACAAAACACATTCATACTATGTCATAATATTAACATTCAGTCCAGTAATCCTCCACTGTAACAGCTCCTTTGCTTTGCAGTGAAAATTGATTTGTATATTTTTTGCCTCTGAGTCCTTGTGGGATTTTTTTTTATTCAAACAGAAAGTCACAAAAATTATAATCATCCTCATCAGTTCATTCAGTCCCATGTCATTAATTTTTTTATCTTCATCTTTTGTTAGCACTTTTATGAATTCATCAGTTTTCCATTAGCGTTCTGAAAATGCTTATTCATTCAGTTCAGCAGTGTAGTCAATTGCCAGAAACTTGTACTTATCAGTCTTTTCCATGAATTCCTTGAAGATGAAACCCTTTTATAGGAACATTTTTGCAAAAGCATCAGAGTACACCCAGAACTGTCTGTAAATGACCAAAGACTTAAAAATGACCACGGTTAAAGATTTGATGCAAGTTCATAATAATGCAATTGACAGGGAAATATAGTTATTTCTGAGATATACATTTTAAAGTAATAACTAGAATTATGAATTATAACATTATACCAGAACATATAAGATTTTTAGAAATTTCATGTAATGTCTGAAACATTTATCTTAACATATTTCCATACAAATAACCCAAAGAAAGTTTAGTATTAGTTGTTTTTTGTTTGTTTGTTTGTTTTTTTATACTGCAGGTTCTTATTAGTCATCAATTTTATACACATCAGTGTATACATGTCAATCCCAATCGCCCAATTCAGCACACCACCATCCCCACCCCACCCCGGTTTCCCCCCCTTGGTGTCCATACATTTGTTCTCTACATCTGTGTCTCAACTTCTGCCCTGCAAACCAGTTCATCTGTACCAATTTCCTAGGTTCCACATACATGCATTAATATACGATATTTGTTTTTATCTTTCTGACTTACTTCACTCTGTATGACAGTCTTTAGATCCATCCACGTCTCAATGAATGACTCAATTTCGT
>NC_041217.1:41632663-41641058 GCF_002837175.3 Physeter macrocephalus
TATAGTATCATGTCATCTGCAAACAGTGACAGTTTTACTTCTTCCTTTCCAATTTGTATTCCTTTTATTTCTTTTTCTTCTCTGATTGCCGTGGCTAGGACTTCCAAAACTATGTTGAATAATGGTGGTGAGAGTGGACGTCCTTGTCTCGTTCCTGATCTTAGAGGAAATGCTTTCAGTTTTTCACCATTGAGAATGATGTTTGCTGTGGGTTTGCCATATATGGCCTTTATTAAAACATTAGCTATTCTTATTTGCTACACTTACAACTAGAAACCTATTGGTTTGAATCAGTAATTCTCAACCTTGGCTGCACAATAGACTCTCTGGTGGAATTTTATAAAGTACCAGCAACCTAGCCCCACACCCAAAGGTTCTTATTTAATAGGTCTAAGGTAAGGTCTGGACACCACATTTTAAAAAAAGATCCCCACATAACTTTAATGCCCCAATATTGAGCACTACAGGTTTAGGTTAGGGGCCAATAAACCAGAGGTGCAGGACAAATATAACCCCTTGCTTGTTTCTGAAAATAAAGTTTTAATAGAACACAGCCATGCCTATTTTTTTATGTGTTATCTGTGGCTACTTTCACTCTACAAGAGCAGTTGAGTATTTGTGACAAAGACCATATGACTCTGAAAGTCTAAAATATTTAACTATTTACAATAAGTTTGCTGACTCCTAGTTTAGGATGAAGTTCCTGGGCAGCCTATACTACATGGGGGCAATATAGCTTCATTACAGCATCAAGATTTTTGGGATTAATAAAACTTAAAAATTAACTCTGTAAAACTAAACACATCAGGAATGATAGAAATGATTATATTTTTTCTATCTGTAAGATCCTTTCTCTAGTTTCCAATCATACATAAGTCTGTTCTGTCTTGGAAACATCTATGCCAAACACTGCTTCCTCCTTTATCTACCATTCATGACTAGCAAGTATAATTTTTACCCATGGTGTTTGTTTTTTCAGCACCCATCACTTCTTATGTCTCCAAATTCTAGCTTCAAAACTTACCTGTTCATTGAAACGTTACTCTCCAGGGTTGCCAGTGATCTCCTAACTGCATTTTCAGAGTTCTCTTCCTTCTTGTATTTCTATGGAAATCCTCCTTGAAACCATCTTCTCCGTGACACTTCACTTCCTTAGTTCTCTTGCTATCTCTCTGGCCACTCTCACAGTGAAGAAGCTCTTTGTTCTTCTCCTCTAACCTGTGTTCTCGTAGTATGGGTATAAGTCCAAGTTGGTGCCCTATTTTGCTTTTGTAAATTCCCTATAAAGTTTGGGAATCAGATTACTAATTTACAAGGGGCATGGCAATGGTTTAGTATGAAATGCGACCGTTAAGAAGGAATTGATGTTAATAAAGAGGTTTGATCAAGTATCATATCCAAAGGGCAGCCTAGAACAAGTTGGGGGCGGGTGGGGGGTGGACACAACTTTGCTCAGCCTCATAAGCTCACACACACTTAATGACGCAGTCAACTCTGAGAGCCAGGTTCAAGTCTAACCTTAGAGACTTTTATACTGTATCCTCCATTAGGGAATTCCTGCTCCATTCCTTTCTTCTGAGTAACATTGGAGCCCTGTGGGATGCCAAAAAAAAAAAAAAAGCATTGCTATCTGTAAACACTCTACTTGCGGTTTACTATAATTAGCTCAGAGCTCTGTGAATTATGCTTTAAAATTCCTGAAGTCATCTCACCCTATAGCTACTGCCTCACCACTGCTACCAAACCAGAAAATATTTCCACTAGACTCCCCTTCGGTATTTCTCTTTCTTCCCACATATTGGAAGATGGAACACTGTTCCTGATTTACAAAAGTGTCTTACTAGGTCATTTTTTTGGGTATTGTACTTGGCAGATGTGGAACCAAATAACCATACTGGTCTAGGTATGTGGTGGCCTCACCCATTAAAAAATGGCTAACAACATCATCCATACATTGAGAACAGGGGAGGGGTGGTTGGTTATCCATTAAGCCAGCTAATTGTTTCTCTCTTTGGATGACAGAGTAGAATAAACTGTACTTATGGGCCCATTTTCAAGGAAAGCTTGCACTAGAACCAAGCCAAAGCAATTGAGAACCACAGGTTCAGATCAGGGCTCGGCATAGGTAGATGAGAAGTAGAAATTGTATCTATGCAACCTTGAAGAGCTAAGAATGGCAAGCTCTGCCTCTCAGTTAATGCTAAGATAAACTAAGCTACATGATATGGTTTTAAGGACCAAGTCTTGACCTACCTTCCATATGAAAAGAATAGGGAATTCCAACTGTGCATGTAGGAGCACTCTGAAACACTGGCCACGTTTCCCCCTCGACACTCAGACTCTTCTGGCTCAAAACCCACAACCACATTATTACCTAAAAGACCCAAACCTTCTACTTTACCTCACACAGCAACTTAACCATCTCTAAGTCAAAAACAACCTCCCTATCCTGCCGTGTTATCAGAATCCTGGATAAATAAATCACATACCAGGAGGTGTTTTTTAACTTGAAGTAAAGGAAACTGATCCTGGCATCTTAAGTATTATTAAATATAGCTGGTTCTAAGGGATTACTCTCCTGTCAAGTGGATAAGGCTTGTATAGTATAGAGAAAGCTTATTTGGCAAGAAGGAATGAAGCAAACTCTCCAAGAAACACAGTGCATGAGATAGAGAGACAGTATTTCCTAGATTTCTAAGACTAGGTTTTCTATGTCCCTATTACAATTCCTCTTGAAATCCAGGCACATTCCTTTCCTTATTTTCATGAGACACCCCTGCGGTTTTAAATTACTCTGAGTTGGTTCTTTCTATTTGTAACTAAAGAATCTTAACTAATCTCTTTGCTCTCTAAGCCTGAATCCTACTTGCACCAACTTGCAGTGTGGATTCAGCAAGCCACTGACTCCCCCTGGGGGAGGGGGGGCAGCACACTTTGTGAACAAGAAAAACATACCCATTTTTAAAAGACAGCTACAGCTTCAACAGGATCACTCAACAGGATGATGGCTAACAAACAGATCACCAACATCATGGGCCATCTCCATAGACCTGAGAGTTTAATGAATTTCCATCTTTTGGCATTAGCCAAAAGAGTATGTTGGATTCTGACGGATTCCCTTGTATTCTTCCTAGGACTAATGAATGGATTTCTCATGGTCTCCTAGAAAAAATAGTTATCTGTCTAGATGATATTTTGATTTATATGCCCATTTGACCTCTCATGATTCCCTGCTCTGGACCACAGCACCTCTGAGATAACCTTGAGCAATTTACATTTGAGAGCCCAAAGGTAGAGTTCCTGGGCAACATTATATCCTTCCAAGATGTCTATATGAAGCTGGACAAGTTATCAGTGGTCCTGGAGTAGCAAGCCTTTGGATAATGAAGGCCATCTAATAATTTCTAGAGAATACCAGATAAGAACAGCAGTTCAGCACTGATTCTTTGCCTAATGAACCCAAAGACCAATGGACAAGAAAGTGAAAGGATTTATCTGGTATTTGGCTGTAGCAGGGACTTTCTCATTCTTTGGCTCCAATCTTGATCTAACTTGACCTAGCTCAGCCTAACAAGACACTTCTAAAACAACATAGGGCCATAAAATGATCTCTGAGCCTGCTTCTCCAATATCTTTGTGCCCAAGGCCAGAACCACAGGTCCTATCTCAGGAGCTGGAACACTGGAGGTCATCAGAGGTAGCTCCACCAAGGAAGAATTCTGTCTATTGCTTCTTATTTTTGTATATTTCAGTGAGTATATTTTTAGTTTTAGTTTTATAATTAGTTCTTTTTCATAGCTACTTGATCATAGCCTCTTTTGTTTTATAACCTTTTATTCTAGCTTTAGAATAGCATTATTACCTCTTTAAGGATCTTAAATATACTTATTTAAAGCCTTTAAAAAAATTGTTCAATTGTTTACCTTTTCTCAGGAGTGAATTCTTCTATTTGTTGAGCTTGTTGGCTATTTTTGGTCATATTCTTTGCACTTTGAGTTTGCAAGCTCATCTGAAGGAGCTTCCCTCTTTTTTTCTTTCAAATATTAGATTTTTATTAAATACCTGGAGACTACAGCCTAGCCAAGTTGATAATTAAATTAACCATTATCCGAATGATAAGACTTACTATAGAGTTATAGTAATCAAGACAGTGTGGAATTGGCAAAGTTATAGACACATAGATCAATGAAAAGAGAATGTCCCGAAATAGTCTCACACAAATGTAGCCAATTGATTTTTGACAAAGGTACAAAAGCAATTTCAGTGAGGAAAATATAATCCTGTTAACAAAGATGTTAGAACAATTGAACATCAGTATGCAGAAAAATGAGCCTCCATTAAAACCTCACACCTTGGGCTTCCCTGGTGGCGCAGTGGTTGAGAGTCCGCCTGCCGATGCAGGGGACACGGGTTCGTGCCCCGGTCCGGGAAGATCCCACATGCCACGGAGCGGCTGGGCCCGTGAGCCATGGCCACTGAGCCTGTGCGTCCGGAGCCTGTGCTCTGCAACGGGAGAGGCCACAGCAGTGAGAGGCCCGCGTACCGCAAAAAAAAAAAAAACAACAAAAAAACCCCTCACACCTTATATAAAAATTAACTTAAAAAGTATCATATATAAATACAAAATATTTGGAAGATGGGGCTTCCCTGGTGGCGCAGTAGTTGAGAGTCCTCCTGCCGATGCAGGGGACACGGGTTTGTGCCCCAGTCCAGGAAGATCCCACATGCCGTGGAGCGAAAAAAAAAAAAAAAAAAATTGGAAGAAAACATGGGAGAAAACCTTTGAGACCTGGAGTTAGGCAAGGAGTTCTTAAACATGACACCAGAACCACAATCCATAAAACAAAAAAAATTGATAAGTTGGTCTTCATTAAGATGAAATATTTTGTCCTGCAAAAGACAGTGTTAAAAGAACAAAAAGACGAGCTATAGACTGGGAGAAAATATTTGCAAATCACATATCTGATAGAGAACTTGAAAAAAGTCCATTAAAGAACACTTGGGCTTCCCTGGTGGCGTGGTGGATAAGAATCTGCCTGCCAATGCAGGGGACATAGGTTCGATCCCTGGTCCAGGAAGATCCCACATGCCATGGAGCAACTAAGCCTGTGTGTCACAACTACTGAGCCTGCACTCTAGAGCCTGTGAGCCACAACTACTGAAGCCTGCGTGCCTAGAGCCCATGCTCTGCCACAAGAGAAGCCACCGCAATGAGAAACCTGCACGCCACAACTAGAGAAAGCCCGCATGCAACAATGAAGACCCAACACAGCCAAAAATAAAATAAATAAAATAAAAATAAAAAGACATAACTTTAAAAAAAGAACTCTCAAGACAACCCAATTTCTAAAATGGGCAAAAGAGCTAGACACTTACACACACACACACACACACAAAATATATGGACGGCAGATAAGCACATGAAAAGGTGTTCAAAAGATACTGTCAAAGAAAAGCAATTTAAAATCACAATAAATACAATTATACAACTATTAGAATGGCTAAAATTTAAAATACTGGCAATACCAAGTGTTGACAAGGATGCAGAGCAACTGGAACTCTCATACATTGCTAGAAATGGTACAGTTTACTATCAATTTAGTTTCCTATAAACTTAAAAACATACTTACCATATTATCCAGAAGTCATACTCCTGGATATTTACTCAGGAGAAGTTAAAAATCCATGTTAACAAAAAAGGCTGTACATGAATGTTTCTAGTAGCCCTATTCATAATTACCAAAAGCTGGAAACAATCCAAATGACCTTTAATAGGTGAGTGGATAAACAAACTGTGATAATCTATAAAATAGAATATTATTCAGTGCTAAAGAGGAATAAACTTGTTTTACATGCAAAAACTTGGATGAATCCCAAATGCAGTATGCTGAATGAAAGAAGTCAGTCTCAAAAAGTTAGATATTGATACTATATGATTCAATTTCTGTGGAATGCTCAAAAGACCACAAAACTACTCTAATGGAGAACAGATAGGATGTTGCCAGAGGTTAGGAGTCGGGGAGGGTGTGATGATAAAGGGATAGAACAAAGAAGTTTTAGAAGGGTGAGGGGGCTGTTCTGTATGCTGATTGAGTGGTTACATGAGTCTATGCACGTATTAACATTCATAGAACTGTACACCAAAAAAATAATTTAAACTCCCTACCCATTAAAAACCCTCCATTCCCTTCTCCCCATAAACTCCTGGCAACCATCATTCTATTTTCTATTTCTATATTTGACTACATATACCTCATATAAGTGAAATAATACAATATTTGTCTTTGTGACTGGCTTATTTCACTTCACATAATGTCCTCAAGGTTCATCCATGTGATAGCATGTGTCAGAATTTACTTCCTTTATTTTATTTTATTTATTTTATTTATTGGAGTATAATTGCTTTGCAATGTTATGTTAGTTTCTGCTGTCCAGTGAAGTGAATCAGCTATATGTATACATGTATCCCCTCCCTCTTGGACCTCCCTCCCACCGCCCCCTACCATCCCATCCGTCTAGATCGTCACAGAGCACCAAGCTGAGCTTCCTGTGCTTTATAGATTGTTCCCACTAGCTATCTATTTTACACGTGCAGTATATATATGTCCATCCTAATCTTCCAAATCGTCCCCCACTCCCCTTCCCCCCATGTGTGCATGTCCGTTCTCTACCTCTATGTGTCTATTCCTGCCCTGCAAATAGGTTCATCTGTGCCATTTTTCTAGATTCCACATATGTGTTAATATACAATATTTGTTTTTCTCTTTCTGGCTTACTTCACTCTGTATGACAGACTCCAGGTCCATCTACATCTCTACAAATGACCCAATTTTGTTCCTTTTTATGGCTGAGTAATATTCCATTGTATATATGTACCACATCTTCTTTATCCATTCATCTGTCATTGGACATTTAGGTTGTTCCCATGTCCTGGCTATTGTAAATAGTGCTGCAGTGCACATTGGGGTACATATGTCCTTTTGAATTATGGTTTTCTCAGGATATATGCCCAGTAGTGGGATTGCTGGGTCATATTGTAGTTCTATTTTTAGTTTTTTTTTGTTTTTTTTTTTTGTTTTGTTTTGTTGCAGTACACGGGCCTCTCACTGTTTGTGGCCTCTCCCGTTGCAGAGCACAGGCTCTGGACGCGCAGGCTCAGAGGCCATGGCTCATGGGCCCAGCCGCTCCGCAGCATGTGGGATGTTCCCAGACCAGGGCACAAACCCACGTCCCCTGCATTGGCAGGCAGACTCTCAACCACTGCACCACCAGGGAAGCCCTATTTTTAGTTTTTTAAGGAACCTCCATACTGTTCTCCACAGTAGCTGTATCAATTTACATTCCCACCAACAGTGGAAAAGGGTGCCCTTTTCTCCACACCCTCTCCAGCATTTATTGTTTGCACATTTATGATGATGGCCATTCTGACTGGTGTAATGTGATACCTCATTGTAGATTTGATTTGCATTTCTCTAATAATTAGTGATGCTGAGCATCTTTTCATGTGCCTCTTGGTCATCTGTATGTCTTTTTTGTTGAAATGTCTGTTTAGGTCTTCTGCCCATTCTTTAATTGGGTTGTTTGTTTTATCTGATATTGAGCTGCATGAGCTGTTTGTATACTTTGGAGATTAATCCTTTGTCCGTTGCTTTGTTTGCAAATATATTCTCCCATTCTGAGGGTAGTGTTTTTGTTTTGTTTATGATTTCCTTTGCTATACAAAAGCTTTAAAGTTTCATTAGGTCCCATTTCCTTATTTTTCTTTTTATTTCCATTACTGTAGGAGGTGGGTCAAAAAAGATCTTGCTGTGGTTTAGGTCAAAGAGTGTTCTTCCAATGTTTTCCTCTAAGAGTTTTATAGTGTCCGGTCTTACATTTAGGTCTTTAATCCATTTTGAGTTTACTTTTGTGTATGGTGTTAGGGAGTGTTCTAATTTTGGTCTGTTTATATTTTCTAATTCTTTTACATGTAGCTGTCCAGTTTTCCCAGCACCACTTATTGCAGAGGCTGTCCTTTTTCCATTGTATATTCTTGCCTCCTTTGTCATAAATTATGTGACCATATGTGAGTGGGTTTATCTCTGGTCTTTCTAGCCTGTACCATTGATCTATGTTTCTGTTTTTGTGCCAGTACCATACTGTCTTAATTACTGTAGCTTTGTAGTATAGTTTGAAGTCTGGGAGCCTGATTCCTCCAGCTCCATTTTTCTTTCTCAAGATTGCTTTGGCTATTCAGGATCTTCTGTGTTTCCATACAACTTGTAAAATTTGTTGTTCTAATTCTATGAAGAATGCCATTAGTAATTTGATAGGGATTGCATTGAATCTGTAGATTGCTTTGGATAGTATAGTCATTTTCACAATATTGATTCTTTCAATCCAAGAACATGGTATA
>NC_041217.1:41641206-41650905 GCF_002837175.3 Physeter macrocephalus
CTTCCTTAATTTCCCTTTCTGATTTTTTGTTGTTAGTGTATAGGAATGCAAGAGATTTCTGTGCATTAATTTTGTATCCTGCAACCTGACCAAATTCATTGATTAGTTCTAGTAGTTTTCTGGTGGCATCTTTAGGATTTTCTATGTATAGTGTCATGTCATCTGCAAACAGTGACAGTTTTAGTTGTTTTCCAATTTGTATTCCTTTTATTTCTTTTTCTTCTCTGATTGTCATAGCTAGGACTTCCAAAACAATGTTGAATAAGAGTAGTGAGAGTGGACATCCTTGTCTTTTTCCTGATCTTAGTGGAAATGCTTTCAGTTTTTCACCATTGAGAATGATGTTTGCTGTGGGTTAGTCATAAATGGCCTTTATTATGTTGAGGTAGGTTCCCTCTATATCCATTTTCTGGAGAGTTTTTATTATTAATCAGTGTTGAATTTTGTCAAAAGCTTTTTTCCTGCATCTATTGAGATGATTATATGGTTTTTATTCTTTAATTTGTTAATCTGGTGTATCACATTGATTGATTTGCATATATTGAAGAATCCTTGCATCTCTGTGATAAATCCCACTTGATCATGGTGTATGATCCTTTTAATGTGTTGTTGGATTTTATTTTCTAGTATTTTGTTGAGGATTTTTGCATATATTTTCATCATTGATATTGGTCTGTACTTTTCTTTTTTTTTTTTTAATCTTTTTGGAGTATAACTGTTTTACAATGGTGTTTTAGTTTCTGCTTAACAACAAAGTGAATCAGTCATACATATACATATGTTCCCATATCTCTTCCCTCTTGTGTCTCCCTCCCTCCCACCCTCCTTATCCCACCCCTCTAGGTGTCACAAACCACCTAGCTGATCTCCCTGTGCATGCAGCTGCTTCTCTATTTTTTACTAAGATGGTCAAAGGACTATATGAGTCACAAACTTAATCTCTTAAAAGAGAACTGAATACTCTGACATTTTGATTAGCATAAGCTATCCAGCCACACCTGTTTTTTCACTAGAGCACTCTTTTATGAGAATGAATCTCTTAATTTTAACATCTTTTACAATCTGGATAAGCTGAGAATTTCCCAAAGCATAAAGTCGTGGTTCCTTTTGACACAACAATTTATATCTTTCTTCTCACATTTTACTGTATGCAACGGGAAGATACTAGACTGCCTTCAAAATTTTGCTAGGAAATCTCAGCTAAGTAGCCAAGTTCAGCACTTAAAAATCTGTTTTCCACAAAACTGAAGGGGACAATTCTGCTTAATTTTCTCCACTATTTAATAAGGATTCCCTTTCCTCCATTTTTCAATAACATGTTTCTCATTCCTTTCAATGCCTTCAACAGCAGAACTTTAATGCCCATATTTCTACCAACAATCTGTTTGTGATTACTTAAATATTCTCTAATGTTTTCTCTACCAAATTCCTCACTTCCTTCTAAGCCCTCACTAGCAAAGGTGTTAACATCTGTATTTCTACTAACAATCTGTTCAAGACAATATAGGCATTTTTTCTACCATACTTCTCAAAATTTTCCATCCTCTGTCCACTGCCCAATTGCAAAGCCACATCAACATCTTTAGGTAATTTTTACATCAACACCCTACTTCCAGATATCAAAATCTGTATTGGTTTCCTATTGTTGCTATAACAATGTACCCAAACTTAGTGACTTAAAATAACACAAGTTTATTGCCTTATATTTCTGGAGATCAGAAGTCCATAAGGCTATCATTGGGTTAAACTTAAGGTTTTAGCAGGGCTGCATTTCTTTATGGAGGCTCTAGGGGAGCATTTGTTTCCTTATCTTTCGCAGGTTTTAGAGGCCACCACATTCCTTCCATCTTCTAAGTCAGAAATGGTCAGTCAAGCATTTTAACATTGTATCACTCTGACACAAACACACTTTTCTGCCTCCCTCTTCCACATTTAAGAACACTTATGATTATACTGGGCCCTCCCAGATAAATCCAGGACAATATACCTAATTTAAGGTCTGCTGATTAGCATCTTTAATTCCATATGCAAAATTAATTTCCATTTTCCATGTAACACACAGTTTCCAGTGATTAAGCCATGGACAACTTTGGGAGGCTATTATTCTGCCTACCACAACTATTGAGTATACTAGCTTTAGATAGGCAAATTAGGTTTTATAGTGAGTGCCAAAACTGACCTATATACACTTGGAATTCATATTATAATTAAGGTGCATAAAAAGGGTTCAATAAGGGGGATAGATAGATATAGTATTTTCATAAATGAAATTAGGAAACTAAGTAGCCATTTGGAAAAAAAAAGATAAAGTTGGACCAGCATTTCATACAATAAACAGGATAAATTTCAAATGTATGAAAGATCTAAATGTAAAAAATAAAATCATATAAATATTAGAAGAAACATAAGTGATTTATTAAATTAGAATGGGGAAAATGTTTTTAACTATGACCCACTATCTACAAACCAAAAAAGAAGAAAAAGTGAAAGACTTGACTACAAAAATGCCAGAATTTCTACTTGGCATAAAACATTTTTAGGCAAGTTTTAATTTTTTTGAAAGCACAGAAAAAGATATATACAGAAGATAAATAGATCCTAGAAATTGAGACAAAAAAGATCCAAGCCTCATTAAAAATGCAGAAAATATAAACTGAAATTTTACATAAATAGAAATCCAAATGCTCCTTAACCAAATGAAAAGATGTATAACATTCCTTATAGTAATATAAATTTAAATTAAAACTACTCAGAGGTATAATTTCTTATAAGTCAAATAGGCAAAAATCCAAAATGTTGGCAACACTATCTATTGGTGAGGCTGTGGGGAAACATTCTCATGGTTCTGGTGGAAATGTATCATGGTACAAGCTCTGTGGAAGGGGAAAATCAGTATGTGACACAATAGAGAATTTACCTTTTGACCCAGCAGTCCTATTTCCAGGCACCTGTCCAACAGATATACATGCACACTTTTAAAATTAAAAATCTGTAAGCATATCTATTTCAGGATCATTTGCAATAACAAAGTATTGGAACAGCCCAACTGTTCACCAGTAGGAACTTGTTAAATAAACTACTGCATATGCAATTCAGTACTGCACAGCTATAAAAAAAAGAATGATGGAAATTATCTGCATATTGTCACTGAGAATCTCCAGGATATATTTTCAAGTTAACAAAGGAAGGTGTAGAGAGTACATACAGTATGCTCTATTTATATGAGTAAGAGCGAGTGTAAAAATCCCTACCTGTGTGTGTGTTTGTGTGTTTTGCATGTACTTAACAAAAGAAATACCAGATGAATAAATAAGCTCATAGGCCAATAAACATAATCACCTATAGTGTGGTAGAGGGGATGGAGAATGGGGAAAGGGGGCCAGTTGTGAAAATGAGTCTTTATTCTATACTTTATGTATCATATAAAATGCATTATATATTCAAAGTATATTAAACAAAACTTTAAATGAGATTTATAATTACAAAGAGAGGAGAAAAAGACCTTTGAGAACAATTATTGGATCAGGTTCAGTTTTGTCAGAACATCCTCATGACAAAGCCCAAAGTTTCTGTCATCCTGTGATCTAATCTCTTATGGACGTCCAAGGTTCTCAATCTTGAATTTTTTCATCTTCATTCTCTAATAAACAATCACTTTTAGAATTGGAAGTCTTCATTTGTATGCATTCCAGAACTGCAACAGCATTCCAGGAACTAAAAAATGGGTTCAACTCCAAACAAATCTCCCCAATTTCAAATAGATGTCTCAAACACTACTCTTGGGGGCGTGCTAGTTAAAGACATAAAGGTTCCATGCAATTGATTTCCTTTATGTGCTTACTTTACAAGGAAGCTGGTTCTGATCCTATTTTTGAAAAGGGGCTACTGGTAAACAAAGCTAACTTTGAGATGTGAAGACCCTAATTTTAATGTGCTCCAGGTATTGTAGTAATAAAACCCAACTATGACAGACTGAAGTTATGCATTTTTGGAAATAAATAATTTTCACACGCAGTGTGTTCCATGCAACAAAAACTGCTGACTACCTGGCATATCATGTTTGTCAAAACACCAAAGGAAAGTAGAATATGCCATTATGAGAATTCCCCTAGACACAAAACTTTACAGCCATTAACCAGCAATTAGAACTCACCATGTTAATTAATCATTTACATCAAGCAGTTGCTTTTACATAACAGTGTCTAAGTAGAAAAACAGAGTCACACTAAGGGTAATCTTAAAGATTTAGAGCTGAAACATTTCTCAAATAATTCTCCCCTTACATGCTGTAGTCCACAGGAACTTCATGTCCTGATTTTAGAAAATACATTTACCAATCTCATGCTATCTAGATCCATCAAGACACCTCCTTACATTATGTCATACCAGTGGCCATACTACATAAAGATCTCTGTTGAAGACAATATGACTCATCCATATCATATTATCCCTGTGCAATTAATTTATTAAAAATTGCTACTTGTCTCCACCCAAAATCCACAATTTCTTATGATTTATAGCTTTTATTCTTGCTATTTTGTACAACATCAAAATCTGGACTCTCTCTCTAAACCAATCAGAAACTGGAGGAGCTGCAGGACATCTATTAATTTCTGTAAGATATTGTTTAATATACAAAGGACCAATACAAATACTATTCTAATATAGCCCAGTCACAAGGAGAAATCCCTGGCCCATTAGATATTTATACCATCCATCCCTTCCAAGGGCTGAACAATAATTTATTGGATCATTCAAGTTCATAAAAGTAATCAGGTATATCACATAGTTTCTTTAATTTCTTCCAACTACTCCTATCCATAGAACTCCACCTACCTTCCATCTTATACCTCAGCGTTCAGCACCAACAACCCAACACAATAAGTGATAAAGGACAAGAAGCCATCACATATAAATAGGAAGTGATATCTCTGAATTCACAACCAGTTCAACATGTGGAACAATGGAGAAAGTAGAGATTAACAGTCTGGTCAAGGTGCTCAATGGGTGAACTACCTGTGCCACTCTGACTAGACTGAAAGAGTTTGAGGAAGTGAAGTTTCCAGCTCTATTTCTGGTTTCTTTAAGCCATAAAAACCCCTTCCTGTATCAATCTTCTGACAAGAATGATTCCAACAGACTTTCTCCCTTCTGAATTTTTTTTAGGTCAACCTCTATCCAAATCTAAATTCCTTCCCCAGTGATCTTGATCTCTTAGAATCATTGTTCATTTTTGGCTCTTCATTATATCTGAACTGACATAACATAACCTAGGGAAGAATGCACAGCACAGAAAGAAAGAGAAGCCATATTTCAATTTTTTCCACAGGAAAGATCTCTGTGAGTATGCTCTTGAGTACTGAGATAGACATTGAGCAATGTGAATGTTACTTTTTAATCTGGTATGTTTTCTATGTATCGTATTCCAACTGATATGAAAATATAAATAAAAATATGCAATCTAGATGTAGTTCTCAGGACAGATCCAATATAGATTAAAATACAAGTTTGTTATTTAATAAGAAATATTTGTTTCATAAATCCACAAATGTGTGGACTGAAATTTTAGTCTTAGTTTATTAAAGGTTTTATGAAATACTCAAGTTGTAAACTTAAAATTTAAAATATCTTCAACACATATATAGAAACACATGCACACTTAAAGAATTAAACATTTCTAATAATGATTATACGAAATCCACACCTGCAATATACTGTGTGTTGAGTTGCAAGATCCAATGATGATTTTAAATATGATCATGAGTGTCAAATTCCTTATTAAGAATAAAAATGTGCACAAATACATTCTAAGTTCTGTCATCATTTTATCTGTAATGAATATTTGACAGAACCATACAGAAATTCCAACATTAGCAGGCATTGGGAAGTTCTGGTCCTAATTGGTTTTCCTGGGTGTTTTAAGTTAATAGAGTTCTTAAAGTTATTTTAGTATGAGATACACATATTGTCAGTAATAGTAAGTCTTCTCCACCCTTTAACATTAAAGCAAGTCAGATAGTAAGAATATAGAATAGTAAGTCAGATAGTTAAGATTCTGTGTACTTTTATCCTCTTCTGTTTCTCCATAATGAGAAACATGTAGGTCTTCAAGTACTGAGATTCTAAGTGCAGAGCAGTTTAAGAGAAAAGCATTTTTCTTTCAGGAATGTAATGGGGCCCTTAATTCCTTAATTGTGTTGAGCAGGTTTCTTGGTTGGGGGGACTAGTGCCTCTGTTCTGGTGGATGAGGGTGGATCTTGTCTTTCTGGTGGGCAGGTCCACGTCTGGTGGTGTGTTTGGGGATGTTAGTAGCCTTATTATGATTTTAGGCAGCCTTTGTGCTAATGGATGGGGCTGTAGTCCTGTCTTGCTATTTGTTGGGCATAGGGTGTCCAGCACGGTTCGCTGCTGGTTCTTGAGTGAAGCTGGGTGTTGGTGTTGAGATGGAGATCTCTCGGAGATTTTCGCCGTTTGATATTGTGTGGATCTGGGAGGTCTCTTGTGGACCAGTGTCCCGAGGTTGGTTCTCCCACCTCAGAGACACAACCTTGACGCCTGGCTGGAGCGCCAAGAGAGGAAGGAAGAAAGAAAGGAAGAAGACAAAATAAAGTAGGATAAATTATAGTTATTAAAATAAAAAATAATTTTTAAGAAGAAAAATTTTATAAAAAAAAAATTAAAAAAAACCGGGTTGGTCTAACCCTATGACATATGGTGAAAGCAAAGCTATACAGACAAAATCTCACACAGCAGCACACACATACACACTCACAAAAAGAAAAAAAGGGGAAAATAATACTATATCTTGCTCCCAAAGTCCACCTCCTCAACTTGGGATATTTCGCTGTCTATTCAGGTTTTCCACAGATGCAGGGCACTTCAAGTTGACTGTGGAGCTTTAATCCACTGCTTCTGAGGCTGCTGGGAGAGACCTCTCCCTCTCCTCTTTGTTCGCACTGCTCCTGGGGTTCAGCTTTGGACGTGGCCCCGCCTCTGCGCGTAGGTCACCCAAGGGCATCTGCTCTTCGCTCAGACAGGATGGGGTTAAAGGAGCAGCTGATTCGGGGGCTCTGGCACAGGCCGGGGGGAGGGAGGGGCACGGATGCGGGGCGAGCCTGCGGCGGCAGAGGCCAGCGTAACGCTGCACCAGCCCGAGGCGCGGCGCGCGTTCTCCCGGGGAAGCTGTCCCTGCATCCCGGGACCCCGGCAGTGGCGGGCTGCACAGGCTCCCAGGAGGGGAGGTGTGAACAGTGACCTGTGCTCGCACAAAGGCCTCTTGGTGGCGGCAGCAGCAACCCTAGCGTCCCACACCTGTCTCTGGTGTCTGCGCCGACAGCCGTGGCTCGTGCGCGTTTCTGCAGCTCCTTTACGCGGTGCGCTTAATCCCCCCTCCTCGCGCCCCAGGAAGCAAAGAGGCAAGAAAAAGTCTCCTGTCTCTTCGGCAGCTCCGCACCCGTTTCTGGAGCTCCTTTAAGCAGCGCGCTTAAACCCCTCTCCTCTCGCACCAGGAACCAAAGAGGCAAGAAAAAGTCTCTTGTCTCTTCGGCAGCTTCCAGCCCGTTTCTGGAGCTCCTTTAAGCGGCGCGCTTAAACCCCTCTCCTCGCGCACCAGGAAGCAAAGAGGGAAGAAAAGGTCTCTTGCCTCTTCGGCAGCTCCAGACTTCAACCGGACTCCCTCCCGGCTAGCCGTGGTGCACTAACCCCTTCAGGCTGTTTTCACTCTGCCAACTCCAGACCTTTCCCTGGGATCCGACTGAAGCCCGAGGCTCAGCTCCCGCGAAGGGGCTCCTAGTGTGTGGAAACCTTTCCTCCTTCACAGCTCCCTCCCACTGGTGCAGATCCTGTCCCTATTCTTTTGTCTCTGTTTATTCTTTTTTCTTTTGCCCTACCCAGGTACGTGGGGAGTTTCTTGCCTTTTGGGAAGTCTGAGGTCTTCTGCCAGCGTTCAGTGGGTGTTCTATAGGAGCAGTTCCACGTGTAGATATATTTCTGATGTATCTGTGAGGAGGAAGGTGATCTCCGCGTCTTACTCTTCTGCCATCTTCATAACTGAGTCAGTACTTTTCTTTTTTTGTGATATCTTTGGTTTTGGTATCAGGGTGATGGTGGCCTTGTAGAACAAATTTGGGAGTGTTCCTCCCCCTGCAATTTTTTGGAAGCATTTGAGGATAGGTGTTAGCTCTTCTCTAAATGTTTGATAGAATTCGCCTGTGAAGCCATCTGGTCCTAAACTTCTGTTTGTTGGAAGATTTTAAATTACAGTTTCAATTTCATTTCTTGTGAGTGGTCTGTTTATATTTTCTAATTCTTCCTGGTTCAGTCTTGGAAAATTGTATGAGGTCGAATTGCTATAAACTTCCCTCTTAAAACTGCTTTTGTTGCGTCCCATAGGTTTTGGGTCATCATGTTTTCATTGTCATTTGTTTCTATGTATTTTTTATTTCCTCTTTGATTTCTTTAGTGATGTCTTCGTTATTTAGTAGTGCACTGTTTAGCCTCCAGGTATCTGTGTTTTTTACAGGTTTTTCCTGTAATTGATTTCTAATCTCATAGCATTGTAGTCAGAAAAGATGCTTGATACAATTTTTTAAATTATTTATTTTTGTCTGTGTTGGGTCTTTGTTGCTGCATGCAGGCTTTCTCTAGTTGTGGCGAGTGGGGGCTACTCTTTGTTGCAGCCTGTGAACTTCTCATTGTGGTGGCTTCTCTTGTTGTGGAGCATGGGCTGTAGGTGCACGGGCTTCAGTAGTTGTGATGCACGGCCTCAGTAGTTTTGGCTCAGGCACTCTAGAGCACAGGCTCAGTAGTTGTGGTGCACGGGCATAGTTGCTCCGTGGCATGTGGGATCTTCCTGGACCAGGGCTCAAACCTGTGTCCCTGCATTGGCAGGCAGATTCTTAACCACTGTGCACCAGGGAAGTCCTATACAATTTCAATTTTCTTAAATTCTCTGAGGCTTGGGACTTTCCTGGTGGTTCAGCAGTTAAGACTCTGGGCTCCCAATGCAGGGGGCCCGGGTTTGATCCCTTGTCAGAGAACTAGATCCCACATGCGAGCTGCAACTAAGAGTTCACATGCCACAACTAAGGAGCCTGCCAGCCACAACTAAGACCCGGCACAAGAACAAAAAAATAATTTTCTGAGGCTTGATTTGTGACCCAAGATGTGATCTATCCTGGAGAATATTCCATGTGCAGTTGAGAAGAAAGTGTACTCTGCCATTATGTCCTATAGATATCAATTAAATCTCTCTGGTCTGTTGTGTCATTTAAAGCTGGTGTTTCCTTATTTATTTTCTGTTTGGATGATCTGTCCATTGGTGTAAGTGGGGTGTTTAAGTCCCCTACTATTAGTTTATTACTCTCGATTTCCCCTTTAATTGTTGTTAGCATTTACCTTATGTATTGAGGTGCTCCTATGTTGGGTGCATAAATATTTATAATTCTTATATCTTCTTCTTGGTAGTGTCCTTCCTTATCTCTTGTAACAGTCTTTATTTTAAAGTCTATTTTATCTGATATAAGTGTTGCTACTCCAGCTTTCTTTTGATTTCCATTTGCATGAAATATCTTTTTCCATCCCTTCACTTTCAGTCTGTATGTGTCCCTAGGTCTGAAATGGGTGTCTTGTAGACAGCATATATACGGGTCTTGTTTTTGTATCCATTCAGCCAGTCTGTGTCTTTTGGCTGGAGCATTT
>NC_041217.1:41651000-41697877 GCF_002837175.3 Physeter macrocephalus
GAGATTCTTGCCAGGTAGAGTAATCTTGGTTGTAGGTTTTTCTCTTTCATCACTTTATGTATATCCTGCCACTCCCTTCTGGCCTGCAGCGTTTCTGCTGAAAAATCAGCTGATAACCTTATGGGGATTCCCTTGTATGTTATTTTTTGCTTTTCCCTTGCTGCTTTTAATATTTTTTCTTTATATTTAATTTTTGTGAGTTTGATTAACATGTGTCTTGGTGTGTTTCTCCTAGGGTTTATCCTGTATGGGACTCTCTACGCTTCCTGTACTTAGGTGGCTATTTCCTTTCCCATGTTAGGGAAGTTTTCCACTATAATCTCTTCAAATATTTTCTCAGACCCTTTCTTTTTCTATTCTTTTTCTGGGACCCCTATAATTTGAATGTTGGTGCGTTTAGTGTTGTCCCAGAGGTCTCTGAGATTGTCTTCTTTTCATACTTTTTTCTTAATTCTGCTCCTTGGCAGTTCCACCATTCTGTCTTCCATCTCACTTATTCGTTCTTCTGCCTCAGTTATTCTGTTATTGATTCCTTCTAGTATTTTTCATTTCTGTTATTGTGTTGTTCATCCATATTTGTTTGTTCTTTAGTTCTTCTAGATCTTTGTTAAACATTTCTTGTATTTTCTGAATCCATACCTCCATTCTACTTCTGAGATTCTGGATCATCCTTACTATCATTACTCTTACTTCTTTTTCAGGTAGGTTGCCTATTTCCTCTTCATTTATTTGGTCTGGTAGGTTTTTACCTTGCTCCTTCATCTGTAACATATTTTTTTATCATCTCTTTTTTTTTTGGTTTTTGATGGATGTGATTGTGTTCCTGTCTTACTGGATGTTTGACCTGAGGCTTCCAGCACTGGAGTTTGTAGGCTGTTGGGTAGAGCCGGGTCTTGGTGCCGAGATGAGGACCTCTGGGAGACCTCACTCTGATGAATCTTCCCTGGGGTCTGTGGTTCTCTGTTAGTCCAGTGGTTTGGACTTGGAGCTCCCACTGCCAGAGCTCAGGCCCAACCCTTGGCTCATGAACCAAGATCCCACAGCCACACGTGGCAGCAAAAAAACCCCCCAAAAAACAAAGGAGCAGAACAATAACAAAAGAGTAAAAAAATAAAATAAGATTAGAAAACTAACAGATATGTTAGAAAAAATGAAAAAATATAGTTGAAACGACAACTGGAAGATAAAACAGAACCACAATAGCAAAAAAGAGGGAAAAAATAGATGGAAAAGTCCTTGGCTGTGGCGGGACATAGGCAGGGGCAGGGTTTAGCTGGGGGACAGGGCCTATGCTTAGGAACAACAGGGCCGGAAAAGGTCCTGAGGGCGTGGGGGGTGGGGCTTAGGCTCAGGGCAGCCAAAATGGCCCAGGAGTGCCTCTAGCCTTGGAGGGTTGAGGTCCAGGTCCAGGACCCCAGCAGGCTCCCTGGGCCCAAGTGGGTGGGGGAAACACTAGGCACGTTCCCCTCAGTCCTCCGATCCCAGAGGGTCCCTCCCCGTTGGACTGTCTTCTTCTTCACCTTCCTCCCTCCTATTTCCCTAAGACCCATGTGGCCAGAGGGGGGCCCATAAGGCAGGGGACCAGGCCCAGAAGCCAACAGGCTTCCTGGGGCCCAAGCGGGTGGGGAAACGCCCACCATGCCTCTCCTGATCCTCTAGTCCTGGAGGGACACCCTGTCCGCCACTCCTCCTCTTCCCCCCTCCTCCCTCCCTCCTATGCCCCTAGGACTCACATGGCCAGATGTGGCCTCGGAGGGGTGGAGGACCAGTCCCAGGATCCCAGGAGGCTCCCTGGGGCCCAAGTGGGTAAAGGAGACACTAGGTGTGCTCCTCCCTGATCCTCCAATCCCAGAGGGCCCCTCCCTGTTTGCCTCTCCTCTTCTTCCCACCCCCTCCTACACCCCCAGGACCAACACAGCTGGAGGGAGCCCTGGAAGGCAGAGGACCTGGCCTGGGACCTCAGCAGGCCTCCCAGGTCAGGAGTGGGCAGGGGAAACTAGTCACATCTCCCCTGATCCTCTGATCCCAGAGGGTCCCTCCCCATCTGCCTCTCCTCTTCTTCACCCCCCCCCCACACCCCTAGGACCAACACAGTCAGAGGGGGCCCCAGAAGGCTGAGGACCTGGCTGGGCAGGGGAAATGCTAGCTGCACTCCCCCCAATCCTCCAAGCCCCCAAGGGTCCCTCTAGGCATGGGAACCCCTCCTCTCTCCCAGCCACCCCTCAGGGGCACCAGTCCCATCTGGCCTCCACTTCTTCTCCCCCCTCACTCCCCGCCATGTTCTACTCAGTCACTTGGGGGTTCCTCCCGTCTCCTTGGGCATCAAGATCCCCCACCAGCATCCAGCAGGTGCCTTAGTTGTTGGGAGACTTGAACTCCGCATCCTCCCACGCCACCATCTTGACTCCGCCCCCCAGAATTTACTTCCTTTTTTAAGGCTGAATAATATTCCATTGTATGTATATGCTACTTTTTTTTAGTCATTCATCCATCAGTGTATACTTGGGCTGCTTCCACCTTTTGGCTATTGTGAATAATCTTGCTATGAACATGGATATACAAATATCTCCTTGAGAATCTGCTTTCAATTCTTTTGGGTATTTACCCAGAAGTGGAATTGCTGGATCATATGGTAATTCTATCTTTAACTTTTTGAGGCGCCACCATACTGTCTTCCACAGTGGTTGTACAACACACACAGTGGTTCCAGTTTCTCCATATTTTTACCAACACCTGTTATATTTTTTTAAAAATAGTATTCAAATAAAGTCAGTGGTATAATTCAGTCTGAGTCCTAAGTCCTGAGAACCAGGAGCTCCAATGTCCAATGTGAGGATAAAATGGACATGCCAGCTCAAGAAAGAGAGAGAATTCACTCTTCCATTTCCTTTTATTCTATTCAGGACCTCAATGGATTAGATGATGTTCACCCACACTGATGAAGGTGGATATCTTCGCTCAGTATACTGAATTAAATGCTAATCTTTTCCAGAAACACCCACACAGACACATCATATAGAATGTTTTGCCAGCTATCTGGGCATCCCTGAGCCCAGTCATATTGACACACAAAATTAACCATCAAAATCAGGAAGTGTGAGTCCTCCTACTTTTTTCTTTCATTTCAAGATTATTTGGAGTCACTACAGATTCCATTAAAATTTTAGGATTGGTTCTTTTCTATTTCTGAAGAAAATCATTGGAATTTTGATAGGAATTGAATTGAACCTGTGCTTTGAGTGGTATTGACATCATAACAATATTAAATCTAACAATCCATGAACATTGGATGTTTTTCCATTTATTATGTCTTTCATTTCTTTTAGCAATGTTTTGCAGTTTTCATTGCACAAGTTTTTCATCTCTTTGTTTAATTCCTAAGTACTTTGTTCTTTTAGATGCTATTATAAATGGAATTGTTTTCTTTTTTTACTTACTTATTTTTGATATATAAAATTATATGAATTGAATGAAATTGTGCTAATTGTATGAAAAATGAGTGAAGGGAAGGTGGTCAAAAGGCTATATATATACATGTATACATATACATATATTATACAGTTCTTACATCATGTATACATTGTGAAATGGTTACCACACTCAAACCAATTTATATATCCATCATCTCCCATTGTTACTCTCTGCGTGTGTGTGTGTGTGTGTGTGTGTGTGTGTGTGTGTGTGGTGAGAACACTTGAGATCTATTCTCTTATCAAATTTCGAGTACACAATACATTATTATTAACTATAGACACTATATTGTATATTAGGGCTCTAGAACTTATTCATCTTATAAATGAAAGTTTGTATCCATTGATCAATATATCCCCATTCCCTCACTCCCCAGCTTCTGGTAACCCTCATTCTCCTCTCTGTTATTATAAGTTCCAACTTTTTTTTTTAAAGACTGTTTACAAATGAGATCATGTAATATTTGTCTTTCTGTGTCTGGCTTATTTCACTTTGTTTTTAGCTCGATGTCCTCCAGGTTCATCCATGTTGTAGAAAATGGCAGGATTTCCACTTTTTAAAGGCTGAATAATAGTCCATTATGTGTATACACTACAAATTCTTAATCCATTCATCTGTGATTTCCACTTTTTAAAGGCTAAAAAATAGTCCTTTGTGTGTATATATATATATATATATATATATATATATTTCTTTATCTATTCCTCTGTCAACAAACACTTAGGTAGTTTCCATATCTTTGCTACTGTGAATAATGCTGCAATTAACAAAGGAGTGCAAATATCTCTTTGAGATAGTGATTTTATTTCCTTTGGATATATACCCAGAAGTGGAATTACTACATCATATGGTAGTCCTATTTTTAATTTTGGGGGGAACCTCCATACTATTTTCTATAATCTCTGTACCAACTTACAGTCACAGCAGCAGTGTACCAGGTTTCTCTTTTCTCCATATCCTCACAACACTTGTTATCTTTTGACTTTTTGATAATAGGCATAATAACAGGTGTGAGGTGCTAATCTCATTGTGATTTTTTTTTCTCATTGTGATTTTGATTTGCATTTCCCATATGACTAGTGATTCTGAGTATCTTCTCATATTCCTATTGACCATTTGTATATCTTTTTTGGGAAAATTCAGGTCCTTTGCCCATTTTTAAATAAAATTATTTGTGTTTGTGGGTTTTTTTGTTTTTGCTATTTAGTTGTATGAGTTCCTTATATATTTTGGATATTAACCCCTTGTCAGATATATAGTTTGCAAATATTTTCTGCTATTCCATAGGATGACTTTTCACTTTGCTGATTGTTACCTTTTTTAAAAAATTAATTTAATTTTATTTATTTTATTTTTGGCTGCATTGGGTCTTCGTTGCTGCACGCAGGGTTTCTCTAGTTGTGGTGAGTGGGGGCTACTCTTCGTTGTGGTGCACAGGCTTCTCATTGTGGTGGCTTCTCTTCTTGCAGAGCATGGGCTCTAGGCACCTGGGCTTCAGTAGTTGTGGCACACGGGCTCAGTGGTGTGGCTCGTGGGCTCTAGAGTGCAGGCTCAGTAGTTGTGGCACACGGGCTTCATTGCTCCATGGCATGTGGGATCTTCCTGGACCAGGGCTCAAACCCATGTCCCTTGCATTGGCAGATGGATTCTTAACCACTGCGCCACCAGGGAAGCCCGATTGTTACCTTTGTTGTTGCAGAAACTTTTGTTTCCTGTGTTTTTGGTGTCAATTCAAAAAAATCATTGCCTAGACCAATGTCAAGGAGCTTTCCCCCTATGTTTTCTTCTAGGAGTTTTATGGTTTCAGGTCTTACATTTAAGTCTTTAATGATGGAATTATTTTCTTATTTCCTCTTTTAGATTGTTTGTAGTTAGCATACAAAAATGCAACTAAGTTTTGCATGTTGCTTCTGTATCCTGCTAATTTGCTGTATTTGTTTATTAGTCCAAACTTTTTTGGGGGTAGAGTCCTTAGGGTTTTCTACATATAAAGTTATATCATATGCAAACAGATCATCTTACTTCCTTCTTTTCAATTTGGATGCCTTTTTAATTTTATTCTTCCTAAATTCTATGCTAGAACATCCAGTACTATGTTGAATAGAAATGTGTGCATTCTTGCCTTGTTCCTGATTTTAGAGGAAAACCTTTCAGTCTTTCACCATTGAGTATGATGTTTGCTGTGGGTTTTTCATATATGGCTTTTATTATGTTGAGGTAGTTTTCTTCTATTCATAGCTTTTTGTGTGTTTTTATCATGAAAGGGTATTTAATTTTGTCAAATACCTTTTCTGCATCAATTGAGATGATCTTGTGGGGTTTTTTTCCTTCATTCTATTAATGTCGAGTACTACACTGATCAATTTTCATATGTTGAACCATCTTTGCATTCCAGGAATAAATCCTACTTGGTCATGGCATATAATCCTTTTGATGTACTGCTAAATTCGGTTTCCTAATATTTTGTTGAGGATTTTTACATCAGGGTTCATAAGGAATATTGGGCTATAGTTTTCTTGTAGTGTGTTTATCTGGATTTGGTTTCATAGCAATGCTGGCCTCATAGAATGTGTCAGGAAGTGTTCCTTTATCTTCAGTCTTTTGAAAGAGCTTGAGAGGAATTAGTTAGTCCTTCTTTAAATATTTGTTAGAATTCACCAGTGAAGCCATCACATCCAGGGCTTTTCTTTGTCAGGAGATTTTTGATTACTGATTCAATCTCTTTACTAGTTACAAGTCTATTCAGATATTCTATTTCTTCATGATTCAGTCTGGGTAGGTTTTTTTGTTTCTAGGAATGTGTCCATTTCATTTAGGTTATCCAATGTATGGGTGTACAATTGTTCATAGTACTCTCATGATCCTTTTCATTTCTGTAGAATCAGTAGTAGTGTCCCACTTTCATTTCTGATTTTAGTAATTTGAGTCTTATCTCTTTTTTCTTAGTCCATCTAGCTAAAATTCTGTTGATTTTTTTGATCTCTTTGAAGAACAGACTTTTGGTATCATTGATTTTTACTATTGTTTTTCTATTCTCTATTTCTTTATCTCCACCCTAATATTTATTATTTCATTCCTTCTGCTAGCTTTGGGTTTAGTTTGTTCTTTTTCTAGTTTCTTCAGTTGTCAAGTTAAGTTATTGTTTTGAGATCTTTCTTCCTTTTTAGTGTAAGCATTTATAGCTGTGGACTTCCCACTCAGCAATGCTTTTGCTGTATCCCTATGTCTTGGTATGTTTTGTTTTCATTTTCATTCATCTCTAAGTATCTTCTGATTTCCCTTGTGATTTCTTCTTTGATCCATTGGTTGTTTAAAAGTGTGTTAATTCCACAATTTTGTGAATTTTCCAGTTTTCCTTCTATTATTGATTTCTAACTTCATCCTGTTGTGGTCAGAGAAGATATTTTGTATGATATGTATTTTTTTTAAATTTTTTTTGAAAACTTTTTATTTTATATTGGAGTATAGTTGATTAACAATGTTGTGTTAGTTTCATGTGTACAGCAAAATGATTCAGTTATACATATACATGTATCTATTCTTTTTCAGATTCTTTTCCCATTTAGGTTGTTACATAATATTGAGCAGAGTTCCCTGTGCTTTATAGTAGGTCCTTGTTTATCCATTTAAAATATAGCAGTGTGTACATGTCAATCCCAAACTCCCTAACTATCCCTCCCCCCCACCCTTCCCCCCAGTAACCATAAGTTTGTTCTCTAAGTCTGCGACTGTTTCTGTTTTGTAAATAAGTTCATTTGTAATATATGATATATACCTTTTAAAATGTATTGAGACTTAATTTGTGGCTTAACATATGATCTATCCTGGATAATGTCCCATATGCACTTGAGAAGAATTCATATTCTCTTGTTGCTGAGTAGATTGTTCTATATATGTCTGTTAGATCTAGTTGGCTTACTGTGTTCTTTAAGCCATCCATTTCCCTACTTATATTCTGTCTCGTTATTTTACTCATTGTCGAGAGTAGGGTTTTGAAGTCTCCAACTATTATTATAGAACTATTTCTCCCTTCAATTTTGTCCATTTTTGCTTCATATATTTTAAAGTCTGTTATTTGATGTGTAAATGTTTATAACTCATTATATTTTCTTGCTGTACTGAAACTTTTATTAACATAAAATGTCCTTCTTTGTCTTTTGTAAACTTTTTTGATTTAAAGTCTGTTTGTCTGATATTAAAAGCATCCCTATTTTCTTTTGGTTCTATTTGCATGGAGTATGTCTTTTCCATTGTTTCACTTTCAACCAATCTGGGTATCTGGATAAAGTGAGTCTCTTGTGAACAGTGCATAGTTAGGTCATAGTTTTTTAAATCCATTCTGCCAATCTCTGTCTTTTGATTGGAGAGTTTAATCCATTTACATTTAAAGTAATTGCTGGAAAGGAGGGCCTTATCTCTGTCATTTTGCTATTTGTTTTCTAAATGCTGTAATAGCTTTTTTTTTATCTCTCATTTCCTGCAGTACTACTTTTGTGTTTAGTTGATTTTTCATAGTGAAACATTTAAATTATCTTCTCACTCCCTTTTATGTATATTAATAGCTATATTCTTTGTGGTTACCGTGTGTAATAGGGAAGAACAAATCTGACTCCATATTAGATCTGCTCCTTTTTACTTTAACCTTTGTGCTTTGTTTCCTGTGCTTAGCCACACTGACTCTGCCCATCCCTGTGACCCCAGGCTGGCTCTGCACCTTTTGTAAAAGAATGTAAGCTTTGCTTAGTCATGCTGGCTCTGCACTTTTTGTAAAAGTATGTTGCCTATAGCCTGAAATATACAGGATAGTCTGTCCCAAGTCTCTGACCTTTAAGAGCTCATTCATATGGAGATAAAAAAGTTGCAGAACAGAGAATAACATTTGTTTTGTTGGAAGTTTATAGGAACATCATGATCGTGACCTGACCTATGTGGACAGCTGCTAGAGCAAAGGATCCAACAGCAAGAAGTTTGCAACAACTAATCATGCCCCTCCCTCACCTTGCCTTTAAAAAGGCTTTGCTGAAAGCCTTTGGGGAGTTTCGGGACTCTTCTGGGTCATGAGCCACCTGCCTCCTTGCATGGCCCTGCAATAAACATTCCTCTGCTCCAAACTCCAACGTTTCAGTGTTGTTTGGCCTCACTGTGCATCAGGCACATGGACTTGCATCTGGTAACACATGGAGGTTACATTTAACACCCTGAATTTATAACACTCTAATTTAAATTTATACCTTCTTAACTTCAATAATATAGAAAAACTCTGCTCCTATACATTTTCATCCCAACTCCTTTCTAGACAGGAAGGGGGCAGGGCACAACCTTTAAAAGAATGACATAGCCATTGAGGACATGACATAAACTGGTTAGAACCAACTAGGTCCAAGCTGGTGGAGGAGTCAACTTCCACTAGACCTTGAGCCTCAGTATACGCTCATTGTAGTACATCAGTATATGCTAAATGACACACCCACAGGTGCCATGATAGTTCCCAGGCTGACCTTAAAAGGCCAAAAAGTGGGTGGTGGCCTAATTCCTGGAAATCCCTGCCCCATCCCCCAAATAGTTGGAATAATCCTCCTACTCATTAGCCTATGAAATTACCCACCCCTGTAAAAGCTGACAACTGTGTACCCTGGGGCCTCTCGCCTTCTGAGATGGCCCACACTCTGTCTATGGAGTGTTTTTATCCCTGAATAAACCTTCTTTCACTTTACTATGGCTTGCTCTTGAATTCTTCCCTGTGTGAAGCCAAGAACCCATACTCGGTGGCTGTCCCAGGGACTTCCCTGAGTCCTGGGACGTGACTGTCCTCTCCAGCCCCACTTTCTTTCCTGCAACATTTCTGTTTTGATATCGCAATGTCACATCTTTTTACATTGTGCTTCCAAAAATATAGACATAATTGTTTTTAAATGCATTGGTCTGCTAAATCATGTAGAAAAGAAAATATGGAGTTTCAAACCAAATTTATAGAAATACTAGTTTCTGAAATAATTATTTTTTATACTGGAAATTTTATGATCATTTTAACTTTGACATAAGTTGTTTAAGAAGAACTATTTTGGTTAAGAGAGAAGGAAGAGGATGGATGAGGAGAATTATTTTTTAAAGACTAAGAAGGAAAAGGAGGAAAGAATATGGGAAGGAAGAGGAGAAAAAGGAGAGGAAGAAGATGCTTATTTATCTCTGTCTCAGATGAGCCATGCCCTATTGTGACATAATGGTGTAGTTTTATATAGCTTTATATGAAACAATATAGTTTTATATAGCTTTAATAAAACAACATTATCACTAAGCAAAGTTTATCTACAATTGTAGGCTTCCTTCTTTATATTTAAAAGTTGAATTTAGGATTTCTATCTCTGGTGAGGATGGAGTAACTAGAACCAGAGTTAACCTCCTGTTATAACAACTACAAAATTATATAAAATATAAGAAAAATTGTTTTCAGATATCAGACAAGTAACCCAGGAGAGAAGGGAAACAATTGAAGTTAAGTCCTACAATTACCCAGGCTTTCTGATTTGAGGCAATTTTTGGACCACAGAGTCTCCAGAGCAGAGTTCCAGAAAGGAGGAAACTATGCAGAACAAAGAGCTCCAGAAATCAGCATAGGGGTTTCCTTGTCTTTGCTGACTGCTAGGCAATACATACATAAAGTAAAAGTCCACAAGACCAGGAAAAAACTGGGATGTTGTCAATGATAAAACTAGAGAGGGACAGAAGAAGAATAAGGGAATTTCCTGGGTCAAACAGAACAGCTTGGGAGCTAGGAAAGAACTGGAGGGTTAATGACTACTTTATGGTAACTGAGGGATCTACCTAGCATTAGAGCCTGATCTTAATCTGGAAAAATAGCATGGGAGTAAGGAAGAAAGACCCATCAGCTCCCTGTAAATTTATTTCTTCCTTATATTACATGTCTCATCCAGGTTTGGGGGAGAAGTGGTAGCTTTGTTCCATATGGTCACTCAGAAATTAGACTGATAGATACTCCAACATCTTGTAGCCATGCCATCAGGAATGCATAGCCAACTCAGTCACCAGAATAGGGGAAGAGAGAAAGAGAGAATGTCATATAGGTTTTTCAGTCTGATGCCAGAAATGCCACACACTCCTTCTACTCATTTTTCATTGGCTTGAGTTAGTATTGTGACCTTACCTAACTGCAAGGTGGCCAGGAAATGTAGAACAAATGGAATATTTGGAGAGACCTATTATCTCTGCCATAACTAGAAAGCTGTTTTCAACACTTTCTCACTACTTGAAACTAACCTTTACCTGCAAAGAGATCTTTCTGTGATAGTGGGGATGGTGCGCTACCTGCTTTCCATCCAGAGAGAACAATGGTTGTCAGGGGATGTCTCCTGGCAGGGGACAGGTTTGGCTATCTTGTAGGAGCTATTCAGTGGCCTCATCCCACTCTGTATAGTCAGAACCCAACCCTACAGACAACTAGCATTGTTTTCTTCTCAGTTTCAGCAAAATCCTTGCTTCCTGAGGAACTTCACATTCCATTTTTGTGTGTGATCTGAGAGCCACCTGACAGACAAACTGACTCCAATGGACTTACTGTTCCAACTGTGGTGAGGATTTTCACATAGTTAGAAATTTGTGGTTACTTTCATTTTTCTTCCTACATCAATAGCCCTAGTGGGAATGTGATACATATCTTGAAGCACTTATACTCTAATATCTTTACTTGATTCTGAGGTATAAGTCTCTACAAAAATGCTACCACCCTGACCAAATGTGATCTTGGAAGGAGACATTGAGTTGAGCCTTGAGGAATTAGGCAGCATGATGACTAGGAGACAGGGAGAATCAGCAAAACCCAAGAGAGAACTTTAGTTTGAGATTGAGGAATTTGGAGGACAGAATATTTGGGCCTTCTTCTTTGGTTTCCTCTCTTTGGTGCCACACCATTTCCGTCAGATCCCACTCCAAGAGGGTTTTAATAGCATGGCCATGTCCATTTTCTTTCCTCACCTTTCCTAAGAAGTATTCCTGTATAAGTGGATGAAAAAGTCACTGTTAGTTAACTTCTTGTAGTAAGTAAGTAGAAAATAACTATTCATCTGGAAACCCATGCAGAAGGTACAGAATGTAGAGAGTGAATAGAATCAAACCCGTTGGGCTTTTTCATTCTTTAGATGGCAAAAGTTGGAATGAGCGGTGTCATGGCAGGGGGGAGAAGAATAAGGCAGTGATGCTTAGAAGTAGGAAGGAATAAAGCCAAGAAAATGGCATCTGTTTGCTTCTCTGAGTAGGAGACACAGGATCTGTACGCTGTTCACTGCACCCAACCCCTGGCATCATGCATTATTTTGGGAGATATAGCAGTTGTGTCATTAGCCCTCTTGTGCTTCTTTCTCCATGAGAAAATGCAAAATGATGAATATAAACTTCTTTTGGTGAGTACAAGAACCTGATAGTGTAGCCAATTTTCAACCATTAAGTAGGAAAATAGAGAAATAAAAGTCAGTGTTAGGTCTTATCAATGTGGAACACTCCAGAATCACTGCAAATGTTCTCAGAGGAGAGAGGTTAAGACTCAGAGTAAATTTTTATATGAACATAAAAGGAAATGATATGATTTGGTTTCTTATTTTCCTTAAGAAGAGACAATTTACATTCTTTCAATTGCCCAGCCAAGAAAGGGAAAGAGAGTAACTTGATATAACTGTCAATGGTGACAGAAGAAAGGAACAGATAAAGAAAAGGGAAATTTCAGGGGAAAACAGAGCAGCACTATACGTAGGAAATAATCGGAGATTTGATGGCTAATTTGTGGTAACTAATCGACCCACATAACAGGGGCGTGAAATGGGAGTAATAGAGACTCCACCATCTCCCTGTAGCTCTCCTTCAGAAATTCCACGAGGTTCTCTATGTTGTTGAAGGAATAATTCAAACCAACACCTGTTAGCTTAATTCAAAGTTGCTTTCCAAATTCTTGGGTTTAAAACAGCAACATTCCACTGCATCTTGAAATATGGATAGGATTTGAATATGGGCAGGGAAGAAGAGGGGGCATTTTAAGTGTGGAGAGTAGAATGCACAGACACTTCTAGAAGACCATGCTGATTGGCAGGACCAGCATGTGATGATGATTGCGTGCTAGTGACTTCCCTCACCAGAGCCTGGCATGAGAGATGTTATTCTTTCTATTTCTCACATGCAGGGATTGAGACTCAGATCTAAAATCACTTTTCCCAAGTGTACAATATCTGCAAGTAGAGAAAACCAAATCCAACACAGGTCATGCTCAAGTTTTGGAATCCACATTTTTCCTAAATGCCTCAGGCCATCAATAGCAAAGCATAAGGTAGTTGTGGGGAAGTGGTTCATATGTGTGCAAGGTCAGAATTGAGCAAAAGAAAGGACTTTAGAATTGAGGCACTATGTGTAACTTCCTTAAGAACAGGACGAAACATTGTTCTTCAGCATCTCTCGAAGAACCTAACACAGTCTAATCCAATTTAGATGACTTTTGCCAGCCTGATTAATGGTAGGAGAGATTAGATGTGGCCTATGATCAGGACAGGCAAGTTCTTACTCTACATCAGCCTAGAATTTTCCTATAGGCATTCCGCACAAAACTGGAGAGCCCTGCTTCACGCACTCCAGGCCTACCACCCTTTCTGGAAGGCCCTGTGTGTTCTCTTGATGGGGTAACGATGGCAATTAACTGAGCCCTGACACTCAGTCTCCTTAGTGACTGGATCTGGGGGCTTGCCTGGCCGTCCTGAAAGGGGTATTTGCCTCACAATTGTCTCCAGAGGATCTGGTGGTGAATTTCCAATCTGATACATATCTTATCCCCAACAGGAGAAACAGGACATAGCTTGGCAGATAGTTGTTGAGCAAATCAGCTCTGAAAGCAGGAACTATCTGGAGATCTTCAAGGACATACAGAAAAACTCCCCTTTAACTCCAACATGCCAAGTACAAATTCCTACCTGGTGGCCCTCCCCAGGAAAAGAGTGAGTATGTGAGACACTGTACTCACTCTGGGAAAAGGTCAGACAAGGTACATAGTCCAATAAGAAAAAAGAAAGTGGGTAAACAGGGAAAATGAGCTGGCATCTGGAGGGAAAAGGAGGGTGCTCTGAGGGTGGGCCATGCTGTAGAATTTGGTATAGTTTATAATCCTGAGTGCATTTTCTTCCCACTTGTCACCACCTTGAAGGATTAACAAGTTGAGAAGTCAATAGGCACCCATTAAGAAGCCAACCCATAGAGAAACTCATTCATGGCAGGCCCCTCAGGGATAGGAAAACAGAATGGGAGAGAACCCAGAGGGAACCATGGGAAAAAGCCCTGGGTAGAGGGAGAAGAGGGCAGGTGGATTTTGACCCACTGTACACTAGACTGCCAGAATCCTTTGGTGTCATAGGTCACTGGAGATCCTCTAATCCAGGTCTGGTTGATCCATGATAGCTGAGATAACTCTGAGGTCAACACCAGGCTAATTTGCTAAGCCAGCAAATTTATCTTTGGTACATGGCAGCCTTTCACATTAGAGGGAGTCTTGTCCTTCATAAAGATCCCCCCAACAGCCTTTCAAAGTAGTGATCAAATAAAACAACTTCACTACTTCCGACCAGAGATTAGCCTCTGGACCACACTCTCCTAGGGAGAGGAAATGTGAATTTGTCATAGTTATTGTAAGGGGAAGACCTAGAAGGAGAGACCTAGAAACTCTTCACCATCTTGGTGCTAAAGGCTCCCTTATCTCCCCCCATGCCCAGGACTCCAGAGGGTGGGGATTTCCTCAGTGCAGCATCTTAATGGGCGCTACCTCTTCGACACCTTGCAGTCCCTGTTCCAAGCTTCCTCAGAACCTGAGGTGAAGTATATTGTGGTGCTGGTCTACCTGTCAGATCTTGACCCTGAATGGCTCAGCCAAATGACTGCCAGTATTTCAGACATCTTCATGTTGAGGCCCAGCAGCTGCTCGTGATCCATGGTCATCTCAGTGACTCTCCTCTCCCAGGAGATCTGAATAACGTTAATCACTCCTCACCCTGTGAAACACTTTATTCCAGGCAGAAAGTAGACTATGCCCTCCTCATGAACTTTGCTATCAAGCTCTCTGAATACTTTATGATGCTGGAAGATTATGTTAACTGCATCCCCAATTTTATTTCTACCATCTATTGGGCATTATCAGCATAGAAAGAACTACCTTGGGTGATCCTGGAGTTTTCCAGCCTGACCTTCTCCGGAAATGTTTTCCACACCAGTGACCTCTCCCGCCTGACCTCTTTCTTCCTCCTCTTCTATAAGGACAGTCCTATTCACTTGCTTCTCTCAAATTTTAGTTTCCTCCTGGGCCAAACAGCTCCAATTAGCCTCATTCCCAACTTCTTCCACTTTCAGGAAAATTATTTTACCTCTAAAGACACATGTTACCAAGAGGAAGAAGGAGAAGAAGAGGAGAATCTTAGTAAACCTGATAATTCTCCCGCCAAGATCTACACTGACATGATGGTGAAAAGCTCTCATTTCCCAGAATATGCTTATTTTCTGAATGAAAGTTACTTTGAGATTCAGTATCCCATTCCAAGCAACACATATACTTTGATTTTGGATCAGCTACACAAGGTGAACCAGATACAGGTGCTCACAGGCATTGGTACGCTGGGGATATATTAACTGAAACAGAGGCAGGTGGAACTGGGCTATGATTCCATTCAGGAGAAAAAAGGACTGTGTCCTCTATACCCTGTTGAGACCACTGGTGAAGGAAAAATTTGATCAGAAGGTATATTATGAAGTAGATTTTGTGGGGGCAGTGAGATATGTATCTGTACAACTGCTGGTGAGAGCCCGGCAGGAGTCTAAGCTATGGATTAGACAGATCAGCATTTGGATTAAGTCTGAGAAAAGGTAGGAATATAAGGGTCAATGTGCATTCCAGAAGGATCAGGTTTGGGGATGGACTTAACACAGGTGACAAGGAATTAAAACTTTGAAATTGGTCAGGAGCATCACATGCAGAGTCATTCTATGCTATTGAATATAGATAACACCGATTCATAAGCAGCAAGAAGAAAACTTGCAAGAGCCAGAGAGGGGGAAATATTCACCAAAATCTTCCCCAGTTTTCTGTCTACTCATATCTCCAATCGTAGTATCTGTCCCTGAGGTAGATACTGTTTTACAGAGTATTGGCAGTGCCTAAAAAATGAACATGGGCATAGCATTTGATTTCATGCGAGGTCTAATCCTTCAAACACCAAACATTGGACCTCGCTGAGAGTCTAAACATGACCTTTTAACTGTCTACGAATTCTTAAGCAGTAGATGCAAATATTTGTATATCTACACACGTACATTTTTCTAGGGCAAAGAACCATAACTCTCATCAGCATTCTATATGCAAAAAACCCCACAAAAATTGTTAAGTTAGTAGATACACTTTCTTGATGGCAGTAAACAATTTATTACCTAAAGGCATGAAACTGTCTATTCAGTATTTTAAGTTTAGGATTGAGAGCATACATTAATTCATTCATTCATGTATTCATTCAGAGTTATTTATTTTGTGAGTTCTTTTTTTGGGGCCTATTCAAGGTAGCAAAGATTCTAAAATGAGAAAAACACCTAGGTGGTACTAGCAAGAGGCTAATAGAAACCACAAACGGTTAGTATTCAATATGATAATTTGTCTATAGATTCTTTTGGATTTTCTTTGTTTACAGTCATGTATATATGATAAATATGTATAAATTCAATGCAATCCCAATAAAATTCTAAGTTTATTTGTGAATTTCTCTATGATATTTTTATTCCATAGATATTCACATATATATTCTGTAGATATTCTATATTTGACATATAAAAATAAACATGTGAAAATATTCAAGAAAATTCTAAAAGAGAGTAATGAGAACCTTATTTTACCAGCTGTAAATACATCACTAAGAGTATCAAATACCTTCCTAAGAGCTTTTCTTCTATTCTCTTAGTAATAGAACTCTAACAACGTGGAATTGACATTTTGTATGTAGTATGAGTTAGGATCATTATTTTTTTCTTCAGATGGGTATCCACTTGACCCAGCAGCATTTGACTGAAAAGATCATCCTTTCTCCACTCTACTATATCACCTTTGTCATTAATCAGGTGACCATATATGCATGAATTTGTTTTTGGATTTTCTACTCCGTTCTATTGGTCAGCTTCTTATCTTTATGCCGATACCATAGTGACTTAATTACTATAGCTTTATAATAGATGTTTATAACTAATAGTGTAAGTTGTTCAACTTTGTTCTTCAAAACTTGCTGTTATTGACACTTTGCGTTTCCCTATCAGATTGTCAATTTCCACCAGTAAGTATTTCTTGGAATTTTTATTTGTATTGCAAGAATCTAAACCTTTACAATATTTAGTCTTCCAATCCATGAATATAGTATATTCTTCCATTTCTTTATATCCCTTTTATTTTACTAATGTTCTATATTTTTCAATTTACAGGGTTTTTGTTAGATTTATTCCTAGGATTGACATTTTATGATGCTATTATCAATAGTATCATTTGAAATTTTTATTTTCTAATTATTTGTGTTTAGTATATAGAAAATATAATGGATATTTACATCTTGACCTTGTACTCAGTGACCTTGCTAAATTCACATATTAATTCTAAAAATTTGTAGATTCTTTGGGATTTCCCTTGTATAAAATCATGCTACAATTTCATTTATTTCTTTCCAAACCATATGGCTTTTCTTAACTTTTCCTCCTTGACTTATTGAACTGGCTGGAACTGCAGTACAATGTTGAATAGAAGTTGTGACAGAGGGCATCATTGCTCATTCCTAATCTCAGGGATGGGGAGAGCTTTCAATAATTCACTATTATATAGACAATGGGATATTATTCAGCCTTGAAAAAAGGAGGAAATTCTACCACTTACAACATCAATGAACCTGGAAGACAGTGTGCTAAGTGAAATAAGCCAGACAGAGGAAGACAAATATTGCATGGTATCACTAACATGTGTAATAGAAAAAGAAAAAGTTGAACTCATGGAGAGTGTCATGGTTTCCAGAGGCTTGGGGGGGGCGTGAAGGAAATAGGGTGAGGTTGGTAAAAGAGAGTACAAGTTTTTAGTTAGATAAATAAGGTCTGAAGGTATCATGTATAAGATGTTGACTATATTGGATAAGATTGTGTTGTATAATTGAAATTTCAGAGAGTAGAACTTACTCTCTTTTGGTGTTCTCACCAAAAAGAAAAAAGGTAAATATGTGAGGTGATGAATGTGTTAATTAAGTCGATGATAGGAATCCTTTCACAATGTATATGTATATCAAACCATCACATTGAACACTTTAAAGGTAAATGAATATAAATAAATAAATAATAGTTTACCATTAGTATTTTGTGGGAAAGGGATAAATACTCCAAGCAGATTAAGGAAATCTCCCCACTGTTCCTAGTTGCTAAGGGTTTTTTGTTTTGTTTTGTTTTTACCATGAATGAATGTTGAATTTTATCTCGTTCTTTTTCTTTATCTATCAAGATAGTTCCTGGAAAATGTATCATTTGGTCATGATGTATTATGCTTATTACTCTCTTTTCTATATTGCTGGTCTTGATTTGCTAATATTTGCTCAGGATTTTTACATTTATGTTCTTGTGAGAGATTGGGTTGTAATGTTCCTTCCTTATATTGCCCTAGTTAGATTTTGGTATTAAAGTTATGCTGGTCTCAAAAATATTGGTTGGGAAGTATTCCCTTCTGTACTTTTTGAAAGGATTTGTTTAAGATTAGTATTTCTTCCTTAAATGTTTAGAAGAATTCATCAATGAAGCTATCTGGGTCTTTACTTTTGTCTGTGTGGAAATTAGTTAATAACGAACTCAATTTCTTTAATAGATATAGAACTAATCAGATTTACTATGTCTTCTTGTGTTAATTTTTGTAAGTGGTTTTTCAAGGGTTTGTTCATTTCATCTAAAATATTGCCAGATTTATGGCTTATTATCTTGTTAGTATCTTAATATTTGTGGAGATTTGTTTGTGCTCTTTTTTCTTGATCAGAGGTTTATCAATTTTATTACTTTTTCTAAGGTACCGACTTTTGGCTTGGTTAATTTTCTCTATTGCATTTTTTTTTTCTGTTTCATTTATTTCTGACCCTATCTTCATGACAGGACATGTAAAGACACAGTGTGTGTGTGAAAATACAGTGTTATGGGAACAGACGTGCTAGACATGGAATGGTGGGAGATGAGACTTATAGTGTGTGTTCAGTAAGAAAAACACAGGGACAAAGATGACAGTCCAGGAAAACAATTATGCAATGGGTGGATGGAGGGAGAAGGGACCAAAAAGGAAATAGAGACAGTATGACAACCAGAAGAGTGCCATCTCATCAAAGTGAAGGGAGTCTGCGCATTCTAGGAAAGAGGAGGCTGCCAACAGTGTCAGGATCAGTGAATGCATACTAGTTAAAACTCTTTGAAAATAACATCAGCCAGAGAGGGAGTAGCCAAGATGGAGGAGTAGGAAGACCCTGAGCTCACCTCCTCCCACAGACATACCAAAATTACAACTATTTACAGAGCAACTATAAATGAGAATGACCTGAAGACTAGGAGAAAAGATTTTCCAAAACTAAAGATATAAAGAAGGAACCACAACAAGAAGGGTAGGAGGGGCAGAGATACGGTATAATAAAAATCCACACCCCCCAGATAGGTGATGACAAATGAGGGGATAATCACAATTGCAGAGGTCCTCCCCAAGATGTGAGGGGCCTGAGCCCTACATCAGGCTTCCCAGCACTAGAAAGCCTCCAGAAATGTCTGTTTTTAAGGGCAGCAGGGCTTGCATACAGGAGAACAGGAGGGCTGTAGGAAACAGAGACTCTGCTCTTAAAGGGTGCACATGAAATCTCACATGCTCTGAGACCCAGCACAGAGGCAGTAATTTAAAAGGAGTATGTATCAGACCTACTTGCTGATCACGGAGAGCCTCCAAGAGAGGCAGGAGGCAAGTGGGATTCCCTCTGGGAACATGGATGCTGGCAGCAGCTACTTTTGGGAGCTCATTCTACCATGAGGACACTGGTGCTGGCAAGCATCACTTTGGAGTCCTCCCTCTAGCCTATTAGTGCCAGGACCTGGCCCCTCCCACCAGCCAGTTGGCACCAGTCCTTGGAGCCCCCCCCGGTTGAGCAACCAGTCACATGGGTATTTGGCCCTGCTCACCAATGGACTCGCACCAGCCCTAGGTCCCCCAGGCCCCATTTCCAGATGCCCTGGGACCCCCTAGGCATTCTTCCAGCCCTGGGACTCTGAAGGTCATGGTCCTATTCATTAGCAGGCTGGCGCCAGCCCCAGCCCCTTTCACCTGAAGCCAGTTGCCCTTAGACCCAGCTTTCCCCACTAGTGGCCAGCAGTGTCTGCACAAGGCTGAGACTGGCAGCCAACTGGGCTGGGGAATACAGTGTTATGGGAACACACCAGCACACCCACAGTAGTCAGCCCCACAGTAGTCAGCCTACCAGCACACCCACAGTAGTCAGCCCCGCCACAATAGGAGGACCCACTCAGCCCATATAGGGGACATCCCTAGATCATATAGCTCAGGTGACCATAGTGTGCTGCTGGGCCCAATAAGACATCTTCTAAATAAGACCACTTCTCCAAGATCAGGAAATGTAACTAACCTACCTAATATATACAGATAAACACAGAGAATTAGGCAAAATGAGGTGATAAAAGAATATGTTCCAAATGAAGGAACAAGACAAAACACCAGAAGACAAACAAATTGAAGTAGCAATAAGCAATCTACCCAACATAGAATTCAAAGTAATGATCATAAAGATGCTCAGAGAACTCAGGAGAAGAATGGATGAACACAGTGAGAGGTTTAACAAGGGGCTAGAAAATATAAGAAGAACCAAACAGAACTGAAGAATACAATAACTGAAAATGGAAATATACTGGAAAGAATCAACAGTAGATTAGATGATATAGAGGAACAGATCAGTGGGTAGTGGAAATCACCCAAGCTGAAGAGAAAAAAGAATTTTCTAAAAAGTGAGAATAGTGTAAGAGGCCACTGGGACAATATCAAGCATACTAACATTCACATTATAGGGGTTCCAGAAGGAGAAGAAAGAGAGAAAGGGGTAGAGAACTTATTTGAAGAAATAATAACTGAAAACTTCTCTAAATAAGATAGGAAACAAATATCCGGGTCCAGGAAGCACTGAGAGCCCTGAGCAAATTCAATCCAAAGATATCCACAGCAAGACATATTGTAATTTAAATGGAAAAAAATAGAGAATATTAAAAGCAATGAGGCTGGGCTTCCCTGGTGGCGCAGTGGTTGAGAGTCCACCTGCCGATACAGGAGACACAGGTTCGTGCCCCAGTCGGGAAGATCCCACATGCCGCGGAGCAGCTGGGCCTGTGAGCTGTGGCCACTGAGCCTGCGCGTCCGGAGCCTGTGCTCCGTAGCGGGAGAGGGCACAACAGTGAGAGGCCCGCGTACCACAAAGAAAAAAAAATGCAATGAGGGAAAAGCAATTCATTACATACAAGGGAACTCCCATAAGACTGTCATTAACTTTTCAGTAGTAACTTTGCAGGCCAGAAGGGAGTAGCACAATATATTTAAAGTGTTGAAAGGAAAAAAAATCTTACAACCAAGAATACTCTACCCAACAATGCTATTATTCAGATATGATGGAGAAATAGTTTTTTTTTGTTTTTGTTTTTGTTTTTTGCAGTACGCGGGCCTCTCACTGTTGTGGCCTCTCCCGCTGCGGAGCACAGGCTCCGGACGCGCAGGCTCAGCGGCCATGGCTCACGGGCCCAGCCCCTCCGTGGCATGTGGGATCTTCCTGGACCAGGGCACGAACCCTTGTCCCCTGCATTGGCAGGCGGACTCGCAAGCACTGCGCCACCAGGGAAGCCCGAGAAATAGTTTTATAAACAAGGAAAAGCTAAAAGAGTTCAACACCACTAAACTGGTTTTATAAGAAATAGTAAAGAATATATTTGAACTTAAGAGATCATCAACTTAAGATAATTATGTATGTATATAGGTTGGCATATATAAATATCATGGTAAGCACAAACCAAAAATCTATAATAGACACACACACATACACAAAAGAGAGAAAGGAATCCAAACATAGCACTAAACATAGTCATCAAGTCACAAGGAAAGAAAGCAGCAGAAGAAGAAAGGAACAAAAAAGAACTACAAAAACAACCCCAGGGCTTCCCTGGTGGCGCAGTGGTTGCGCGTCCGCCTGCCGACGCACCCCAAAACAATGAATAAAATGGCAATAAATACATACCTATCATTAACTACATTAAATGTAAATAATTTAAATGTAAATACCAATCAAAAGACAGAGTGGATAAATGGATTAAAAAAACAAGACCATAGGCTGCCTACAAGAGATTCACTTCAGATCTAAAGAATCACACAGACTGAAAGTGAGGGGATGGAAAAAGGTTTTCCATGCAAATGGACATGAAAAAAAAGCTGCAGTAGCAATACCTATGTCAGGCAAAATAGACTTTAAATCAAAGACTGTAACAAGAGACAAAGAAGGACATTCATAGTGATAAAGGGATCAATCCAAGAAGAAGATATAACTATTGTAAATATATATGCACCCAAAATAAGAGCACCTAAATACATAAAGCAAATATTAAGAGACATAAAGTGAGAAATTGGCAGTAACACAATAATAGTAGGGGTCTTTAACACCACCATTACATCAATGGACATTTCATCTGGACAAAATCTATAAGGAAACACTGGCCTTAAATGACACCTTATAGGGATGGTGGGAGGGAGACACAAGAGGGAGGGGCTATGGGGATATATGTATACATATAGCTGATTCACTTTGTTATACAGCAGGAACTAACACACCATTGTAAAGCAATTATACTCCAATAAAGATGATTAAAAAAATGACACTTTAGACCAGATGAACTTAATAGAAATTTATAGAACATTCCATCCAAAAGCAGCATAATACACATTCTTTTCAAGTGCACATGGAACATTCTCAGGATAACTCACACATATGGCCACAAAACAAGTCCCAATAAACTTAAGAAAACTGAAATCATATCAAGCATCTTTTTCAACCACAATGCTATAAGATGAGAAATAAACTATAAGAAGGGATATAGATGGCCAATAGACACATGAAAAGATGCTCAGTATTACTTATCTTCAGGGAAATGCAAATAAAAACCACCTCACACCATCAGAAAGGCTATTATCAAAAAGACAACAAATAGCAAGTTGCACTGTTAGCAGGAATGTAAGTCAATACAGCCACTATGGAAAACAGTATAGAGGTTCCTCAAAAAATTGAAAGTATAACTACCATATGATCCAGAAATTCCACTTCTGGGTATTTTTCCAAAGAAAACAAAATCATTAATTTGAAAAGATATATGCACCTTCATGTTCACTGCAGCATTATTCACAATAACCAAGATATGGAAGCAATCTAAATGCCCACTGATAGATGAATGGATAAAGAAGATGCAGTACATATATACAATGGAATATTACTCAGCCACAAAAAAGAATGAAATCTTGCTGTTTGTGACAACATGAGTGGACTAGAGGTTGTTATGCTAAATAAAATATGTCATACAGAGAAAGACAAATATGGTATTATTTTACTTATATGTGGAATCTAAAAATAAAACAAATGAAGAAACATAACAAAACAAAAACAGAATCATAGATACAGAGAATAAATTAGGTGGTTGCCAGAAGGAGGTTGGGGGGCGAGTGAAGTAGGTGAAGGAAATTTAGAGGTACAAACTTCCAGTTACAAACTAGAAAAAGAGACCAGGTTTGTGATTAACAGAGGGTTGGGGAGAGTGAGAATTGGATGAAGGTCGTTAAAAAGGTACAAATTACCAGTTGTAAGATAAATAAGTACTAGGGATGTAATGTACAGTATGATAAATATAATTAACACTGGTGTGTTATACATGAAAATTGTAAAGAGTAAGTAAATCCTGAGTTCTCATCACAGGAAAAACATTTTTTTCTTTTCCTTTTATTTTGTATCTATATGAGATGATGGGTGTTCACTAAATTTATTGGGGTAATCATTTCATGATGTAGGTAAGTCAAATCATTATGCTGTACACCTTAATCTTATACAATGCTGTATGTCAATTATATCTCAATAAAACTGGAAGTAAAAAGAAAATAACATTAGCTAACTCAAACTAGCCCCAAACAAAATGGGAAATTTATGTATTATAAGTAATACAGTGGTTAAAAGGGTGGGCTCTGGTGTCTCCTTGGTTCACATGTTTGCTGTCCTACTTTACCGGCTGCGTGATTTGGGCATATTATTTTAATTTCTCTGTGTCTATTTCCTCATCTGTAAAATGGGGAAAACAGTAGTACATACTGATAGAGTTTGGGGAAAGCTCCAAGGAAATCTACATGTAACATGTAGATTTTCATAGGGATTCAAGCATAGGACTGCAGTATGGAATATAAAAAGAACTAGAGCCAGGTTAGGTGTCCCTTTGGTTCTCATCACTGTGTCACCACTGACCAAGTTTACATCTTCATTTAAGAGACTAGTCCAGGGACTTCTCTGGTGGTCCAGTGGTTAAGAATCCATCTTGCAATGCAGGGGACACCGGTTTGATCCCTGGTCGGGGAAGTAAGATCCCACATGCCACGGGGCAACTAAGCCCATGCACCACAACTAGAGCGCCTGCATATCGCAACTAGAGAGAAGCCCGTGCACCACAATGAAACAAAGAGCCCCCACACTGCAATGAAAAATAAATAAATAAATAAACAAACAAATAAATAAATAAATGAGACTAGTCCAGTATGAACTAAAATGTTTTGCCTTGATACCAAATTTGCGGAGCATCTGATTGGTCCAGCTTTGGTAGTGTGTCTAACTCTGAAACAATCAGTCGTGAGCCAGGAACCATCTCTATGGGTTCAGAGCCATTAAGAATGTAATTGTGAGCTGGACAAAATTCCCCAAAGCTATCTATGGCTGAGGGCCATTAAGACAGTGTAGAAAGTGACAACTGGGTTTGGCAAACATGAGGGTCTTTGGTGTTCTGAGAAAGCTATTTCAGTGAAATGGTGTGTAAGGGTAAGGGAGCAGAGGGTTGAGGTGGCAGGGGGTAGAGGTGGATTGAACAGGACATGAAATCTATTCCTTGATAAGTTTGGATAAGAAGTGAAAGAGAGGCAGGAGTAGTAGCTAGAGGAAATATGGAGCCAGGAGAAAGATTTATTTTACTTTATTTTCATTTAGAATTAGAATGAATTGAGTATAATTATAGGTCTGAAGTAGAAGCAAATGTGAGGTAGAGGTGGAAGACACAGTAGAGACTATAACTGATGAAACAAGGTCCTAGAAGAGACGGAATAAGATGAGATCAGAAGCAGAGCTGAAAAGAGATTTTATCAAGAAAGTATTCCTCATCCTTTAAGACCAGAGGCAAATAGGTATAAATAAAAGTATGGAGTTGGAGAATGCTAGGAATATGAGAGTATTCCTGATGGTTTCAATTTTGTTGGTGAAGAATGCGGCAAGGACATCCATGTTACTACAAAGTTGTTAGTCTCCTCTGTTCCTCTGTACCACAGTGTTAGGTTTCTAACTTGATCTCCTTCCCAATATTTTATCTTTCTTTCCTATGTCTGTGTATTTTTTTTATGAGGAGTGATTTCCCCCAATATTCCTGCTCTTTCCTCAACTCTTATACCTCCCAACTGATGTACCTAACTGGTGAGTTTGAGAGGAGGAACTGAGTATGGTAGCCTCTTTCTTGGGAGCCCAGCTGGTTCTAGGAGGTATGCACCTTACCCCAATGCTTCAAGTTTTACAGAGGGAGTCCATACATAGGGACTAGATAAGTCTATCTAATTCTGGTGCTAAATATTAGGAGGCCCATATTTGTTACACACTGAAGCCACATTCCTCATTGTAAAATTTACCAGGTATTAAGTTAATATTTGGTCTCTGCATATTATCTATTACAGCAAAACAAATCATCCCAAACTTAGTAATTTAAAACAATTATTATTTTTTTTCTTTGAGTCAGAAATTCAGAGCACTCAGTTGGGTCATTCGTCTGATCCCCATAGCATCAGCTGGTGTTACTTACCCAACTGAATTTAGCTGGTAGCTAGGCTGGGCTGGAAGGTCTCAGAATGCATCACCCACATATCTGGTGCCTCAGGGATCTTCCAGGTGACAGGCTTATCTCTGTCTCTGTCTCTCTGTCTTTCTCTTTCTCTCTTATCCTTCAGTATTCTCGCCCCACCTCCTTGAGAGCTCAGCAGCTGGCTAGGCCTGGAACTGGCATAATACCATTTGTGTCACATTCATAGTGGTCAAGGTATGTGACAAGGCCATCCCAGATTCAAGAGAAAGGGATATAGAATCCACTACCCTGTGGGGAGAACAGCATTCAGGGAGAGAAAGAATTGATATCAGCCTTCTTTAGAGACCGTCTACCCCAGTCTGTATCTTACCAGATCTTCTCTATCATTTACTTGGTTATAAACTTAGGCAGAAAAGAGGGATGTCACTATTGGACCCCACAACATCTCCCCAACAACCTGGTAAGCCATTCCTCTTCCAGGATAAGTTCTTACCCCAAATTCCAAAACAAATGTTTCTATTAGGTTTATTAAATTGCCATCCTTGTAGGTCAAAAATCATTTAATATAACATGTTCATATGATTTAGCCTAACTCATTCTCTAATGTAATCTGCTCTTTTACAGGCTTAATTATTTTCTTCTTTTCACAGTTCTTCCTAACTTTGTTGATTTTTCCTTTCTGACCCTTTATAGAACATGCCATAGACATAATTTGGAAGTCTACTTGATTTACAAGTCCTCCCGTGTCTTGTATATTTGAACTGTATAACAAACTCAAACCTTCAACCCAGTTTAAAAAGGGAGACTTTATTGGTTCATGCTCTCAAACTATGGAAAGTCTATGAGTACAACTGGTCCTAGGGATAACTAAGAACATAAACATTCCAGTACTATCAGGTGTCCATCTCTCTGTCCATTCCATCTCCAAGTTCATCTCCATCTATATTTCTAGTCTTTGATTTTTAACACATTGACAATATTCTCTCTGGCTGAACACAGGTTTTTTCCACAAGACCAGTGATGTGGGTTCCAGGCAGCTCTAAAATTATCTCCCTACAGTCTCATGGCCAGAGAAAAGGTGTTCCAGTACCAGTGAGAAAAATACTGGGAAAGAACTCTGATTAGCCAAGCTTAGGTCATACACCTATCCCTAAAACCAATTGATTTGACCAGAGAATAACTGGTCTAGCCTGAGTCATGTGCACACCCATCTCTGTAGCTGGAGTGCAGAGGGGAAGATGAAGTCTGTTACCAGAAGAGAGGTAAAGTGTAAACATGACCACTGGAGGAATGATAAGTCAAATAGTCATTCCAATTTTGTCTACTCTTCTCTGTTTATGCTACCTCTTCCTCACACTAGCTGATGGGAGGAATGTCATCTTATCTGAGATTTATTCAACAAGCATTCATTGAGCACTTACTAAGGCCTAAGGAGTATTCCAGGTGTTCTGTATATACTGGTGAACTAGCCAGGCTACATCCCTGCTCATTTTAATTTACTGTCTAGTGAACGGAGACAAATGATGTCCAAGATGCTAGATATCCACTCGCTACTCTACTCTCTGCCTCAGAAGGCAGTATGGTCCACATTAACAGGTCCCCTTGTCCTCTGGCTTCTGGTTATGTTTGGCTAATAGGAATCTGGATGAGATTAGAAGGAGGAGAAGAATAAGGTTTGGGTATGTATTATCCAGGCTCCTTCTCTGCAGAATCTCCTCTGTCGGGCTATGTCCCTTGCCCAAATCTATACCCCTCTCTCCAAAACTCTCTCCTTTGAGATTCTAATAACTGCTCCCTTCCTTCCTCCTTTTGGGCTTAGGGATAATAACAGTTCTGTTACTAGACCCCTCCTCCTCTCTCCCGGTTCTGTATTATCCTTTGTGATTTCTCCACTCTGCTTTCATTTTTGTAAATATGTGACCAAGCAGGACCCTAGAAGGCCTCAAGAAGGCCTTCCTTGAGGCCTTCCCAGAATAGACCCCCACCCATGTCCTCCACCTGCCTTTTGTCTGTAGAAAAACTTTAGTCAAATAATAAATTTAATCAGAGAAGTGAGAAAATACAGAAAGAAAGGAAAACAGTCAAGCAAGACAAAATAATAATATACACTTTAGCCATTAAACAAAGTCAAAGACATTTAGTTTTTCCTCAAGGCCTATAGATAATATTCTGAGCCATGTCCTTTGAACTGTTTTGCAGATATTTTGCAGATATTAAAACCCCCACAGGTGGAAGATGTTAACTATATGCTGCCCACAAACACGTAGATCCCAGACTGGTTGGAACCAGAAGGTTTATGATGCTGACTCCCAATTACCTCACCACCAACCAATAAGAAGAATGTCCACAAACTGATCACACCTTGCTCCTTGAACACTATAAGACTCCCCAGTAACCCCTCCAGAGCAGGACACACAGTTTTGAAGGGATTAGCCTTCTGTGGCCCCCTTTGCCTGGCAAAGCATTAAAGCTATTCTTTCTTACTTCACCTGAAACTCTGTCTCCGTGTTTCTATTTGGCACCAGTGAACAGGTGCCAAGTTTTGGCAACAAAATTGTCCATTTATTAAACCCCTATCTAATTCCTATGCCAGCTAAAAATTGGCACTTGCCATCTGCCTCTACAAGGATTAAGTCCCTAGCCACTGCAGTCACTGACCTTCAACACACCCTGAAAGGAGTTCAGGGTGGAGATCAGGAATGACTCACTCCATGCTCTGGGAAAAACTGGAAGAACAGGCCTTCAGATAGTTAGATATTTTCAGGAGAAGATTGTATGAGCCCAAATTCTTGCATCTTCTCATATCAAGAAAAGCACTAAAATCATTAACGGAGACATCCGCTCCTTCTGACTAGCAGTAACCTTCTCATGACTAGCAGCAAGCCTCTGCCACAATGTGTGCTTGACTGCACGCATACCCCTTCAATAAAATCATATATAATACTGACCTCTGCTCCCCTACCTCTTTAAAGAAGTTCCTCAGAGCTACCTGAGATGCTGTCTCCTGGACTGTAGTCCTCATTTTGCCCCAAATAAAACCTTACTCACAACTCTCATGTAGTGCATTTTTCTTAGTCAACAACTATCTAATTAAATCTGCACTAATACCATAACCATATGTAGCTACTGAGCATTTGAAATGAAGCTAGTCAAAATTGAGATGTAAGTAAAATACACATCTGATTCCAAAGAGTTAATACTAAAAAGAATATCTGAACGATGTTTTATATTGATTACATGTTGATATAATATTTTTAATACATTGGATTAAGTAAATGTATTATTAAAATTTCACCTTTTACTTTTTTAATGTGACTAATAGAAAAAACTTAATTACCTAAGTGAATTTGTGGCTTGCATTATATTTCTATTGGACAGCACTGGACTAATCAGTAGTTGGCACCAGGAAACTGATTTTCAGACTGAGATTATGGGAACAAATTTTTCAATTCATTAAGGGAGTAAATTCCTTAATGGAGGAAAATGGAACATGGGTAATCCATGGCAAATTATACCATCATGATTACTCAAGTTGTCATCACTGGTAGTCCTAGATGAAATGAAGTTCAAGTGGAGGACAAGGTCTTAGCATATCAAGGGGCTATGGCATTTAGATACTATGGAAACAATAGCAATTATAAAGACTGTAGTGTCATCTGAGTATAAGTGTTCAATTAAAAACATTTTGGCGACGTAAAAATATTTTGGCAACATCGAGGTGCAAATGAAATGATCAGTGCTTTCTTAAACTAAGGTAAGAACACTGGTGGTAAAGGAGTGGACCCTGAGACCTAGGGTATTAACACTTTGGCAGATATGGATGAGGTTTGAACCTCCAAATTCTTCTAAATCTCACTTTCCTCTCATATGAGGAAACCAGCTCTCCTCTGCACCACTCATTGTCTCTGGGCTGTAAGGCCATGTGGTATGAGGCCTGCTCCATGAGGAAATTACCTATAAACTTCTATAAATTCTTCATCTATTTGTATTGGCAAGAGCCCAAAGAGACTATATAAAAGTAGACTCATAGGACCAAGGGAGAAGGAATTTAAGGCTCCATCAGGCTGAACTTATTGGCAAAGGTATACTAACCTGGGATTCAAGATTGAATACTCACTTGAGCATTGCAAAACAACATGTTGATAGTAGTCTACATTAATAGTCTACTACTAATGGAAGTGTAAATGGAAGGCTGGATTTGATTATGAACTATTTTGCTAATGAGATAAAAATACTTGAACTTCCCTGGCGTGCCATAGAGGAAGGAATATGGGAAAGGTTCAGGGATATGGGGATGTTGGACCCAAACTTCCAAGGAGGGCCCAGGGACACCCTCCACCAAGATATTAAGAAGTATATTTGTGTAGGGAACACTAGCATCATTGAAAAGCTTTGTGTTAGCTGATTTGCACAATCTAGAGATGACAGTGAAAAGACCCAGTAGAATTGGGTTCTTTGACCTTAATGATAATAATGGGATCCTAGAGTGGTAGAGATCAAGTAATAGCACCTCATCATCAGAGACAAGGTGGGTACAGGTATAGAGTGACAATCAGAGTGCTTTGATCCACAGAGATCTGCAGTATTGGCTCACTGATCACACAGACTCTAGAAAAAAAAATTAAATAGTTGGTAGTCCTTTAAGAGGTTGTTTGATATACATTATATATGGCAGAAAAATTCTATGTCTATCAAACTAAACTTGTGGTGCAGAATTGGAGATTCACAGCATTTTACTCAGTTCCCAGATCCAGTTCAGATTTGGCCTCTTTTCTTAGAGGGAGACCAGATCCTTTAGAGGAAGAACATACAACTTGACCGCTAGTGTATATTAAGAATCTTTTCCCAAGGCTTCCCCTAGAAACTTGCAGCCATTTACCAGGATAACTATGCACCAGGAAAGGGAAATACCCAGACTTTGAATGGATTACTGTATACTGGCTCTGAAATGACACTAATCCTGGAGACCCATGGACCACCATGGTCCACTGGTCAGAGAGGAGGCTTATGAAAGTCAGGTGATAGAGGAAGTCTGTGCCCTAGCCTTTATTACAGTGGATCCGATAGGGCCTAAAACATATCCTTTGCTTTCCCTTACCCCCAATTCTAGGTTGTATAGAGGGAATAAATATACTTAGTACTGGTAGAAATAAATATCGCATTGATTCCCCCCTTGATGGAAGGGCTTTTATAGTATGAACCAACCTCACCAAAATAGTAAACAGAAAGCAATACCAGCTCCCAGGGGGCATTGCAGAGATTAGTGACATCTCTAAAAGACTCAAGGTGCAATGGAGAGATTCCCACTGTAATTTCCCATTGAACTCATCCATTTTGCTGGTGCAGATGCCAGATATGTCCTGAAAATTGAGGTCAGATATGGAAAACTTGGTCAGCGATGAGTTCTAGATGTAGTATCTTTAGTGAAACATGTCAAGACAGCCCCTGGCACTTGAATTCAGCTACTAATCGGGCAAGAACCTTCTTTTCATTCCCATCAGTAAGGAAAATCAGAAACTATGTATTTACAAGACAGGAAAAACAGTATAATTTTAACCCATGGCCCAGGGTTATGTCATCTTTACTGTTTTCTGTCATAATAGTTTGCAGGGACCTTGATTGTCCTAATATCACGCCCATCTATTAAATTGATGACATTATGTTCACTAGATCTATGAGTAGGAAGTAGTAGTGGGCATGTAGATTCCTTGGTTAGATATATGTATACCAAAACTTGAGAGATAATCCTCCTAAAAATTTAGGAGGCTGATACACCAGGAGATTTTTTAGGTATTCTGTAGTATAAGGTACATTGGGCTATTCCCTCTAAAGTTAGAGACATGTTTCCATACTTTGCATCTTGTGCCATTCACCATTCATGAAGAAAGGGACATGCTTGGTGAACATTTCTGGATTTCAGAGGCAACATACACCACTTTGGGGTATACTGTTCCAATCCATTTACCAAATAACACATTAGGCTGCTAGCTTTGAGATAGACCTGGAGAAAGAGTTCTATAACAGGTCAATAGACCTGGAGAAAGAGTTCTATAACAGGTCAAGATTGTGCAGCAAACTACCCTGCCCTTGGGCCTTATGATCCAGCAGACATAATGGTATTTTTAGTGTGTCTGGCAGACAGAGATGCTGTCAGAGATGTCCCAGAGATTCTGATTCATTTCATTTGGAATCATCTTGGGTATGCCACTTAACCCTCACCTACCTACATTCAATCCATCAGCACTGCTGGTCAAATCCATTTCCAAAACATATCACAAACTCAACTATTTTTTTTGTTTCCACTGTAACTACCATCATCCCTCATCTGAGCATCTGTAACACCTCTTTCTTCCTCTGCTCTTCTCACACCCAAATTCTCTCTCTACACTGAAGCCTGAGAAATCTTTTAAAAACATGAACAAAATCATATGATTCCTTTGCGTAGAGTCCTTCAGTGTTTTCCAATTGCATTAAAATGAACAGAGATCAAAGACTACAAATGATCCTGTATGAATCTGTTGAGGACCAAACTGAGTTTGAATCTTGGGATCACTGAGAGTCATTTTTAAAATACATTCAATCAACTTTTAAAACTAAAAAAAACATGACCTTCTCCAACACAGTCTAATTTTTTAATCTCAAAAGAATTTTGATTTTGAATGTACTTGTGCCCTATTCTTTGTTGTGACTTCTTAAAAGACTCAAATTTTCAGTCCATGTCTAGGAACTCAATAGACGATTACTGAGGGAATTTTATACACTAACCTATCTATGACTTCATCGTAATCCTCCCCCATTACTTTTCCATTTCTCCTGATTTCATCTAACTTTTTCATCACAGTTTCCATGATGTCTTCATGAATGTAATGCTGTAATGCTGGGTATGACTTTCAGGATTCAGAGGACTCTTGTGTCTGGACCATTTTCCATGGAAGAACACTGTGTACTGAAAGTCCCTCCTTGGGCTTCTGAGCAACATCCAGCTACATAGATCATTGGGTCAACTCTTTATATAAAGAGTGAAGGGCACTGCACAGCTTTCTTCGTTGGATAGCTAGAATTCCACAGCTTTCAAACAGCCTCAGGAAGACATAAAAGTCGGTCTCATGTGCAGTGCAAGCCTGCCTCATGCATAAACCTGAGCTGCACCGGAAAAAAACCACTGTGCTTAGTATTGATTCTGGGAACTCATACCTGACATTTCTGTACCTCAAGCAGGAACTCAACATTAGATCCAGCCAGAAAAATCTTACAGTTTTCCCTTAACATTGCTAGGCTCTCGGAAGATCCAGTCACCTAAGCCTAACTAAGGCATTAACTCTGTAATCCAATTCACCACATGCAAAACTCCCTGCTTACAAAAGTTTAATCATGGAAGGGCCGAGCGTGTCGCTTGTGTCTCTTTTCACTGGTCAGAAACTGCAGGTACCTATGCTGTGTGTCAACATTGAAATTGGGGCCTGAGGGGAAAAGCAGAATTGACCCCATTTGAAAACAGGATAGTTGTGGCCTCAAAGCTGCCTGAAAAACACTGTTGTTGCCCATCATCTATTTCCTGCAGGAATGCCCAGTGAGGAAAAGTGAGTTTTCTCTAATGAAACAGAGTGCTTGCAATTCCTTGCTAGGAATTCATCCCACTACCTTTTTTAGCAAAGGGGAAAATAAACGTGACCACTAGTCTCAAAGTAAGGTCCATTTTGCCAACAACAAAGTTAGCGTGGAGTAGTTGCAAATTGCCATTGTGAATGTAGTGCTGTAACGCTGGTATGGCTTTCAGGACTCAGAAGATGCTCGCGTCTGCACCATTTTCCATTGAAGAACACTGCATAGAAAGTCAGTCCTGGGCTTCTGAGCAACATCCACATATGCCCTTGGCATCAACTCTGTATGAAGACTGAACGGCAATGCACTGCTTTCTTTGTTGGAGAGCTAGATTTCCACAGCTTTCAAACTCCCTCTGGAACACGGTTCTACATGGTATTATAGGAATGCAAGTCACATAGGTGCACTAACCTGAGCTACACTGAAATAAAAACTGCGTTTGCCTTGATTCTGGGAATGCATACCTGATGTCTCTCTACCTCAAGCACAAACGTGACTTTAGAAGCAGGTTGAAAAAATTCAGTTTTCCCCTAAATATTGCTAGGTCATTAGAATATGCAACCACACCTAAGCCTAACTAGGACATTAACAGAGTTATGCAATTCACCACATGCAGAAATCCCTGGGTAGAAAAGTTTATTCACAGAAGGGCTTAGTGAGTTGCATGTGTCACTTTTTCATGGTCAGGAAATGGAGGTACATATGCTGCAAGTAAAGGTCATGAGGTTTCACAACACAGCTGGGAAAACAGACCTAGAATGGATATTGGGAACTAATACCTGAAGTCTTGCTACCTCAAGCAGCACCTCGACATTAGATCCAGCTTGGAGAAATGTACAGTAGTCCTCTGAAGATTGCTAGGCCTTTGCAAGATCCACCGTGACCTAGGTGAAACTAAGGCATTCACTGGCTCACGCAACTCCCAACAGGAGGAACCGTTGCTTGCCAAAGAGCTTTCATGGAAGGGCCCAGTGTGTGGCATGTGTCTCTTTTGGCTGCTCAGGAACTTAAGGTACATAAGCTGTGTGTCAACCGTGAAAATGGGTCGGACGGGAAAAGCAAAATTTGCCCCTTTGCAAAAACACGGAGAGCTGTGTCCTCAGAGCTGCCTGAAAAAAAATCCTGTTGCCTATCTTCTATTCATCGCAGGAGTAAACTGGAATGCAAAATGAGGCAGAATGAGTTTTCTGAGAAGAACCAGGGTGTGTGCAGTTCCTTGCTAGAAGATCATCCCACAGCCTTCTTGGCTAGTGCTTATGAAACTTGCCCAAATGCAGAGGAAGGTCTGCATGTGCCATGAACAGTGTTGGAGTGTAGGTGTTTCCCAGAAGCCTTGGTGAATGTAGTGCTTTAACTCTGGTATGTCTCTTAGGATGGCGAGGTCTCTTGCAGCTGGACCCTGGTTATGGAAGAACACGGTGTACCAAAAGTGTCATCTGTTGCTTCTGAGTAACCTCCAGCTGCATGGGTCGTTGGGGTCAAATCGATGCATGCAGAGGGCAGGGAAACCAGGGCCTTCCTCTGGCGGACAGCCAGATTTCCACTGCTTGGAAACAGCCTCAGGAACATGGTGGTGGATGGGGTCATGTGCAATGCATGTCAGACTCCCGGCGAAGATCTGAGCTGCACTGAAACATACAAGGTTCTTAGCATTGATTCCAGGAACTCAAAGCTGATGTCTCTTGACCTCACACAGAAACGTGACTTTAGATCCCCCCCACCCCCGAAATGAATGACACCGTTCCTGTACCATTGCTAGGCCTCTAAGAGATCCAACATCACTGAGGCCAGACTGAGGCAGTGTCTGGGCTATGCACGTCATTTCATGCAGAACTTCTACGTTAAAAGTATCTTATGGAAGCACCTAGTGTGTTGCATGGGTCTCTTTTTGCTCGGCAGAAGGTGCTAGTACACAGGCTGGGGGTCCACGTTGAAATAGGGCCTGATGGGAAAAGCATTATTTGCCCTTTGGGAGGCAGGATGCTTGGGGCCAGAAAATTGACTGAAAGGCATGGTGGTTATCCATCTTCTACACCCAGAAGCAGTGGCCAGGGAGGAAAAGAGTGTTTTCTAAAAGAAACAGGGTGCTTGCAATTCCTTGCTAAGAGCTCATCCAGCAGATTACTTTAGCTAAGGCGCATGTCAGCTTAACACCAGACTCAAAGAAAGGTGCAGTGTTTCCATCAGCAAAGTTGGCGGCCAGCAGTTTCCCGAGCTTTGAGACTGAAGTGCTGTAATGCTAGTGTGCCTTTCATGACTCTGAGGACGATTGGGTGTACAAAATTTTACGAGGAAAGTCACTGTTTACCGAAAGTGTCATCTATGCCTTCTTAGCAACCTCCACCACATGGGTCTTTGGTCGCTACTATTGGGTATGCGGAAGGCCAGGCAACAAAGTGTTTCCTCCTTTGGAATCTAGATTTCCAGAGTTTAGAAGAAGCCTCAAGAAAACGTTCCTACTCGGTCTTCTGTGCACTGCAAGTTGGCCTCAGTTTGTAAACATGAGCTGCACTGGAAAAAACACCGTGCTTGCACGGGTTCTTGGAATTCATACCTGTTGTCTTGCTCCCTCAAGCAGCACCTCTACTTCAGACACAGCTGGAGAAATCTGCAGTCATCCTCTAAAGATTGGTAGGCCATTGCAGGTCCAGCGTGAACTGGGCGAAACTAAGGCGTTCACTGGCTCATGCAATTCTTCACAGGAGGAACTCCTGCTTGCCAAAATGCTTTCATGGAAGGGCCCAGTTTGTGGTATGTGTCTCTTTTGGCTGCTCAGAAACTTCAGGTACATGAGCTTTATGTCAGTTGTGAAAATGGGGCCGGACGTGAAAAGCAAAATTTGTTCCAAGGGCAACCCGCAGAGCACTGTCCTCAGAGCTGCCTGAAAAACAGTCCTGTTGCCCGTCTTCTATTCACTGCAAGAGTTCCCTGGGAGGCAAAGTGAGGCAGAGTGAGTTTTCTTCAAAGAACCAGGGTGCCTGCAGTTCCTTACTAGGTTCTCATCCAACAGCCTTCTTGGCTAGTGGTTATGAAATTTGCCCACATGCCCCAAGGAAGTTCCACGTGTACCATTATGAGTGTTGGAGTGCAGCTGTTTCGAAGAAGCCATAGTGAATGTAGTGCTTTAACGCTGGTATGCCTCTCCGGACTGCGAGGTCTCTCCCGGCTGTACCCTGGTCATGGAAGAACACGGGGTACCAAATCGGTCATCTGTGGCTTCTAAGCAACTTCAGGTCACATGGGTCATTGGGCTCAACTCTATGCATGCAGAGTGCAGGGCAACAGACGGCTTGCTCCGGCAGAAAGCTAGACTTCCACAGCTGGAAACCACCCTCAGGAACATGGTTGTGGACGGTCTCGTGTACAATGCATGTCACTCTCCAGGCAAAGATCTCAGCTGCCCTGAGACATACACGGTGCTGAGCACTGAATCTAGGAACTAAAGCTGACGACTCTTAACCTCAAGCAGAAAAGTGAGTTTAGATCCCACCGAAATGAAGGACACTACTCCTGTACCATTGCTAGGCCTTTGAAAGATTCAACGTCACCGAGGCCTCACTGGGGCAGTGTCTCCGATATGCACGTCACCTCATACAGAAACACTGCTTACCAAAGTGTCCTCAAGGAAGCACCTAGTTTGTCCCATGTGTTTCTTTTCATCCTGGCAGAAGATGCTGCTACACAGGCTGCATGTCCACGTTGACAATGGGGCCTGATGGGAAATAATTATTTGCCCCTTTGGAAACTAGGATGCTTGAGGCCAGAAAACTGAATGAAAAGCACTCTGCTCGCCAACCTTCTACACCCCGTAGAAATACCAGGGGAGGAACAAAGATTTTTCTCCAAAGAAACACGGTGCTTGCAATTTCTTGCTGGGAGCACGTCCAGCAGATGACTTTATGTTGGGCGAATGTCAGCTGAGTGCCAGACTCAAAGTAAGGTGCAGTGTTTCCACCAGCAAAGTCGGCGGTCAGCAGTTTCAAAGAGGCCTTCGCGACAGAAGTGCTGTAAATGCTGGTGTGCCTTTCAAGACTCTGAGGATGTGAGCGTCTGCACTGAATTCTGAGGAAGGTCACTGTGTACCCAAAGTGGCATCTGTGCCTGCTGAGCAACATCAAGCCACATGGGTCTTTGGGCTCTACTGTTTTGTATGCAGAAGGCCTGGAAACAAAGTCTTTCCTCCATCGGAAAGCTAGATTTGGAGAGCTTAGAAGAAGCCTGAGGAACACGTTTCTAACCGGGCTTCTGGGCAATGCAAGGGGGACTTATTTTGTAAACCTGAGCTGCTTTCGGAAAAACACCATGCTTGCACGGGTTCTCGGAATTCATACCTGACCTCTTGCTCCCTCAAGCAGCACCTCGACATCAGACCCAGCGGGAGAAATGTACAGTCGTCCTCGGGAGATTGCTAGGCCTTTGCAAGATGTACCGTGACCTAGGCGAAACGAAGGCGTTCACTGGCTCGCGCAATTCACTTCAGGAAGAACACTTGCTTTCCAAAGTGCTTTCAGGGAAGGGGCCCAATGTGTGGCATGTGTCTCTTTTGGCTGCTCCGGAACTTCAGCTACATGAGCTGTGTGTCAAGCATGAAACGTGAAAAGGGCGCCGGACGGGAAAAGCGAAATTTGCCCTGTTGGCAACCCGGAGAGCTGCATCCTCAGAGCTCCCTGAAAAACAGTCCTGTCTCCTGTCTTGTATTCACCATAGGAGTTCCCTGGGAGGCAAAATGAGGCAGAGTGGGTTTTCTCAAAAGAAAGAGGGTGCATGCAGTTCCTTGCTAGGAGCTCATCCCAAAGCCTTCTGACTAGTGGTTAGGAAACCTGCCCACATGCTCCAACAGGAAGGTCCGCGTGTACCATGAAAAGTGTTGGAGTGCAACTGTTCCCGAGAAGCCTTAGTGAATGTATTGCTTTAACGCTGATAGGCCTCTCAGGACTGCGAGCTCTCTCGCGCCTGGACCCGGGTCATGGAAGAACACGGGGTACCCAAAGTGTCATTTATGGCTTCTGAGCAACCTCCAGTCACATGGGTCATTGGGCTCCACTCTATGCATGCAGAGGGCACGGCAACACACGGCTCGCTCTGGCAGAGAGCCAGATCTCCACCTCTGGAAACCAGTCTCAGGAACAGGGTGGGGGACAGTGTCATGTGCAATGCATGTCAGACTCCCAGCGAAGATCTGAAATGCACTGAATCATACACGGTGATTAGCATTGATTCTACGAACTCAAAGCTGACGACCCTTTCCCTCAAGCAGAAACGTGACTTTAGAACCAGCCCGAAATGATGGACACCTTTCCCGAAGCACTGCTAGGCCATTGAACGTTCCAACGTCGCCAACGCCTGACTGAAGCACTGTCTTGGCTAGGCCTCACCTCACACAGAACCTCTGCTTACAAAAGTGTCCTCACGGGAGCGCCTAGTGTGATGCATGGCTCTCTTGTCCCTGGGCAGAAGGTGCTTGTCCACAGGCTGGGGGTCCACGTAGAATCTGGAGCCTGAGGGGTAAAGCATAATTTGCCCCTTTGCAAAGCAGGAGTCTTGGGGCCAGAAAACTGAAGGAAAAGCACAGGGGTCACCCATTTTGGACACCCTGCAGGAATTCCCCGGGAGGAAAAGTGAGTTTTCTCGAAAGAAACAGTGCGCCTGCAATTCCTTGCCAGGAGCTCATCCAGCAGAGTACTTCAGCTAAAGCGAATGTCGGCTGAGCGGCATACTCAAAGTAAGGGGCAGTGTTTCCATCAGCAAAGTTGATGGTCACAAGTTGACCCGAGGCTTTCGCCACTGAAGTGCTGTAATGCAGGTGTGCCTTTCACAACTCTGACGACCCTCTCATCTGCACCGTTTTGTGAGGAAAGTCACTGTGTACCGAAAGTGTCATCTGTGCCTTCTGAGCAACCTCCAGCCCCATGGTCTTTGGGCTCTTGGTATGTGGAAGGCCAGGCAACAAAGTGTTTCCTCTGTCAGAGAGCTAGATACCCAGAGCTTACAAGAATCCTCAGGAACACCTTTCTCCCTGGTCTTCTGTGTAATGCAAGGGGACCTTGGTTTGTAAACCTGAGTTGCACTGGAAACAACCTGCGATTACAAGGCTTCTCAGAATTCAGAGCTGAAGTCTTGCTCCCACAAGTGGCACGTCGACTTCTGGTCCAGCTGGAGAAATGTGCTCTCATCCTCTGAAGATTGTTAGGCCTTTGCAAGATCCACGGTGACGTAGGTGAAACTAAGGCGTTCACTGGCTCATGCCATTCACCTCAGGAGAAACTCCTGCTTGCCAAAGTGCTTTCATGGAAGGGCCCATGTGTGTGGGATGTGTCTCTTTTGCCTGCTTGTGAACTTCAGGTACATGAGCTGGGTGTCAACCGTGCAAATGAAGGCCGACTGGAACAGCAAAATTTGCCCCACTGACAAACCGGAGAGCTGCATCCTCAGAGCTGCCTGAGAAACAGTCCTGTTGACCGCCTTGCATTCACCCCAGGATTACCCTGAGAGGCAACGTGAGGCAGAGAGAATTTTCTTGAAAGCACCAGAGTGCGTGCAGTTCCTTGCTAGTTTCTCATCCCACAGCCTTCTTGGCCAGTGGTAATGAAACTTACCCACGTGCGGCAAAGAAGGTCCGCGTGTGCCGTGATCAGTGCTGGAGTGCAGCTGTTTCCAAGAAGCCTTAGTGAATGTAGTGGTTTAACGCCAGTATGCCTCTCAGGGTTGTGAGGTCTCTCGCGGCTGGGTACTGGTCATGGAAGGACACGGTGTACCCCAAAGTGTCATCAGTGGCTTCTGAGCAACTTCCAGCCACATGGGTCGTTGGGCTGAACTCTATGCCTGCAGAGGGCAGGGGAACAAACAGCCAGCTCCGGCGAGGAGCTAGATCTGCACTGCTGGAAACCAGCCTCAGGAACATGGGTGGTTGGATGGTCTCGTGTACAATTCATGTCAGCCTTCAAGCGAAGATCTCAGCTGCCCTGAGACCTACCCGGTGCTGGCAATTGAATCTAGGAACTCAAACCTGATGACGCTTAACCAAATGGAAAGGCGTAAGGAATGGATGAATTAGGATATGGGGGTTAACAGACATGTACTAACACATGAAATATATAATCACAAAATGCCTATGGAATACCAAGAGAGGTCTACTATACACTCTGTAATAACCTATATGGGAAAGGAACCAAAGATGAATAGATAGATACATAGATATAATGAACCAGTTTCTGTACACCTAAAACAACCACAACATTTTTATCAAATTTGCTCTGATAATATATAAAAAATAAATTTAAAAAACAAACAAGAGATAAGGAGATATTAGCTTTTGGGGGTGTGCCCGGACACATTCCACTCTAATTTGCAGCCTACTAACAGGATTTCCAGGAAGGCTCTGTTGCCCAAAAACCCAGATTGGAAATGTAGAAATGCTGCCGCCTTGTGTCCGTTTCCCGCAAGAGCAGGTTTAAACCCACAGCGAACGGTCACTTAACATTCACAAGGACTCAGGGCTGTAAAGGACACCTGCCCTCAAAAAATGTCCTGAGGTAGGGAATGGCCAAAAAAATCAAAACATGCAAAATTTTCAAGAAGATAATATGAAGAGGTAAGTTTTACTCGCTCTCTTTAAGAAAAAAGGAAAATGGATAAAAGCTCAACATCAGGAATTATTAGACTAATGGAAATCTAATCTACAAAAAGGTTTCAAATCACACCAGTCGACTGACCATCAGCAAAAAGTCTACAAACAATAAATGCTGAAGGGGTTTTAGAGAACTGTGTACCCTCTAACTGCTGGTGAGACGTAAAGTGGTAAGAGCCAATAATTAGAACAGAAAGGAGTTGTGTTTAAAAGTAAAAATGGAGGTACCATTCAATCCAGCAGTCCCACCACTGGGACTCTCACCTGAAAAGATTAGAATCCAGAAGACACAGGCTGCAAAAGCTGCCTTATTCACAATAGCCAAGACATGGAAGCAACCTAAATGTCCATCAACAGATGAATGGATAAAGAAGAAGTGGTCCATGTACACAATAGAATATTAGCCATGGAAAACAATGAAACACTGCTTTTTGAGGTACCATAGATGAGCCTAGAGATAATCACAGAACATGAGGTAAGTTGGAAAGCAAAAGACATATATCTTATGATATCACTTATAGGTGTTACCTAACAACTGACAAAAATGGACATATTTCCACAGAGAAAGACACACACAGACTTAAAAAACAAACTATGCATATCTAAAAGCAAAGGTGGTGGCAATGGATAAATTAAGATTATGTTTACCATACCTATACAAATACAGATTAAGTACATATATAAAAAAGCCCAAGCACATAGCAAGGGAGGTCTACAGAACACTCTGTAATCCTTTAGATGGGAAAAGGATCTGTACATGAATAGATATATATGATATAGAAATGAACCAGATTGTTTATACCTAGCACAAACAATATTCTAATCATTACCCTGATTAAAAAATTAAAACAACGAACAAGAAGTAATGAGACATAAACTTCAGGGGCTTTTTCCTGGCACATTCCATTCTAATTTACAACCTAGTAACAGGACTTCCAGAAAGGCTCTGCTACCCTAGTAACCAGATTTGGGAATGGAGAAATGCTGCCGCCTTGTGGCCGTTTCCCACAACACCAGCTTTAAACCCAGTGCTAATGGTCACGAAATATTCACAATCATTGCAGGCATGTAAATGACACCTGCTCTCAAAAAAAATCATGGGGTCGAAAATCGACCACAAAATTCAAAAGAGGTCATCCTTCCAAGAAGACAATTTCAAGAGGTATATTGTACTCACACTTTTTTTTTCTAAAGAAAAGAGAAAGGTGTGGAAAAATGCTGAACATTAGGAATTATTAAAGACATGCAAATCCAAATTACAAAAACCTATCAGCTCACACCAGTCAGAATGGCCATCAGCAAAAATTCTGCAAGCAATAAATGCTGAAGGAGTTGTGGAGAAATGCCTACCCTCGGTGCTAATTGGAACGTGGTAAGAGCCACTAATGAAAACAAATGGAGGTGCTTTGAAAAGGTAAACATTGAGCTACCAGTCAATGAAGCATACCCACTGCTGGGTTTATCACCTGACAAAATGAGAATCAAAAAGTCACAGGCTGGCAATCTTTCACTTCAGCAATATTTAACATAGCCAACACTTGGAAACAATGAAAATGTCAATCAACAGAGGAATGCACCAAGAAGTGGTCCATGTACACATGGAATATTACTGTAACAAAAATATAAATTAAATTAAAAAAACAAACAAAAGTAAGGAGATATCAGCTTTTGTGGGTTTATCCGGGCACATTCCACTCTAATTTATAACCGAAGAAGACCACTGGCCGGAAGGTCTCTTTCCCTAGTACCAGCATGGGGAATGAAGAAAGGCTGCCACACTCTGGTCGTTACGTGCAAAAGAAGCTTTAAAGCCTGTGCTAATGGTCACTTCATGTGAACAATACTCAGGGCTGTAAAAGAAACCTGCCCTCAAAATGTCTTGAGGGAGGTAATGGCCAAAAAATTTCAACATGTGACACATACTTTAAGAAAACACTTTGAAGAACTAAGCTGTAATCACAGTTTGAAAAATGAAAAGGACATGCCTTAAAGCTCAATTTCAACATATTATGAGTCAAATGAAAATTCAACCAAAAAGAGGTATCAGCTCACACCAGTCAGAATATCCATCAGCAAGAAAACGACAAACAATAAATGCTGAAGGTGTTGTGGAGAAATGCATACCCTCAACTTTAAGTGGGATGTAACCTGGAAAGAGCCACTAATGAGAACAGAATGGTGGTGCCTTTAAAAGGTAAACCCTGAGCTACCATATGATACAGGAGGCCCACTCCTGGGCCTATAACATAAGAAGACAGAATTGGAAAGACACAGGCAGGCAAATGTGCATTGCAGCAGTATTACAATAGCCAAGACATGGAGGCAACCAAAAAGTCCATCAAGAGGTGAGTGGACAAAGAAGAACTGGTACATGTACAGATGGAATGTTAGCTAGGGAAAAAAATGAAACAATGCCATTTGCAGCACCATAGATGATTCTAGAGGTAATCAGGCAAATTGTACTAAGTCAGACAGCAAAAAACACATATCCTATAATATCACTTATAGGTGTTACCTAAAAATTGATACCAATGAAGATTTCCACAGAGAAATGCAATCACAGATTCATTAAACAAATTTATGGTTCACCAAATGGAAAGGTGTGAGGATTGGATACATCAGGATATTGGGATTAACATAGATATAGAAACACATGTGAAATATATAATCACCAAAGACCTACAGAATACCAAGAGAATACTACTCAACATTGTGTCATAACCTACATGAGAAAATGATCTGAAGAAGTATAGATACATGTATATGTGTAAAAAAAACACATCTTGCACACCTAGAACAAACAAAACATTGTAATCAAATTTGCTGTGATAAAAAATAAAAATTAAATTAAAAAAAGAACAAGAAGTGTGAGACATAAACTTAAGGGGCTTTTTGCTGGCACATTGCATTCTAATTTACAAGCAGAACACGACTTCCATTAAAGCTCTGTCATCACTAATAAAGCAGCTTTATAAGCAATGTTGAAGATAGCTTAAAAGAAGTCTCACTAATTATTGATAGTAACAAGAAAACAAACAAAAGTAAAAATCTCACTGCAAAAAGTATACATAAAGGTAGTAGATCAAACACTTATTAATCTTCTGTAAAGAATAAAAGACAACAGTAGTATGTTTTTTTAAAAAGAGAGGGCCCAAATAAATCAGAAATGAAAGAGATGATGTTACAACAGCCACCACAGAAATACAAAGTATCCTAGGATACACACAGGGTAACTCAGGGCTCAGACTGGACAGAGCCCACTCTCCATTCCCCTGTGTATGACTTACAGGAGCCTCAGGAACTGAGGAGGGGGTTCCTGAGGAGATGCACAAGATAGAATATGTTAGGCATTAACATGACTGCATTCATCTTAAACGTGCCTGAACTACATTCACACGAGATGATTTTGTCCTGTATGTACATTGGCACCTCTAGTCAAAACTGCAGATCTTTGGCTTCACCACCTCTACTGACAGCATTAGCTTCACCTGCTGTGGACCGTCTCCTATAGGATTTCTAGAACCACAAAGCATCAAAGCTTCACAGGACCCAGTGTCTGTGTGACTCCACTCAGAGTCTCAGAGTCTCAACTGCACTCAGAGACTCCACTCTTGGAGGGCACACACAAAGTAGTGTGCACATCAGGACCCAGGGGAAGGAGCAGTGACCCCGTAGGCGAATGGCCAGACCTACCTGCTAGTTTTAGAGGGTCTCTTGCAGAGGTGGGGAGTGGCTGTGGCTCACCATAAGGACAACAACATTGGCAGCAGAAGTTCTGGGAAATACTCCTTGGAGTGAGTCCTCCCAGAGTCTGCCATTAGCCCCACCAAGAGCAAGGTAGTCTCCAGTGCTAGGCTGCCTCAGGCCAAACAACCAACAGGGAGGGAACCCAGCCCCATGCATCAGCAGACAAGTGGGTTAAACTTCTTATTAAAATTTTATTTAATCCACAGACAAGCAGATTAAAGCTCTGTCTACCAGAGCAACACCCAGCTCTACCCACTACCATTCCCTCCCATCAGGAATCTTGCACAAGCCTCTAAGATAGACTCATCCACCAGAGAGCAGACAGCAGAAGCAAGAAGAACTACAATTCTGTAGCCTGTGGAAGGAAAACCACATTCACAGAAAGAGAAAATGAAAAGGCAGAGGACTTTATACCAGATCAAGGAACAAGATAAAACCCGAGAAAAACAATGAAGTGAGGTGGGGACAGTGTCTGTGTGACTCCACTCAGAGTCTCAGAGTCTCAACTGCACTCAGAGACTCCACTCTTGGAGGGCACACACAAAGTAGTGTGCACATCAGGACCCAGGGGAAGGAGCAGTGACCCCGTAGGCGAATGGCCAGACCTACCTGCTAGTTTTAGAGGGTCTCTTGCAGAGGTGGGGAGTGGCTGTGGCTCACCATAAGGACAACAACACTGGCAGCAGAAGTTCTGGGAAATACTCCTTGGAGTGAGTCCTCCCAGAGTCTGCCATTAGCCCCACCAAGAGCAAGGTAGTCTCCAGTGCTAGGCTGCCTCAGGCCAAACAACCAACAGGGAGGGAACCCAGCCCCATGCATCAGCAGACAAGTGGGTTAAACTTCTTATTAAAATTTTATTTAATCCACAGACAAGCAGATTAAAGCTCTGCCTACCAGAGCAACACCCAGCTCTACCCACTACCATTCCCTCCCATCAGGAATCTTGCACAAGCCTCTAAGATAGACTCATCCACCAGAGAGCAGACAGCAGAAGCAAGAAGAACTACAATTCTGTAGCCTGTGGAAGGAAAACCACATTCACAGAAAGAGAAAATGAAAAGGCAGAGGACTTTATACCAGATCAAGGAACAAGATAAAACCCGAGAAAAACAATGAAGTGAGGTGGGGATAGGCAACATTCCAGAAAAAGAATTCGGAATAATGATAGTGAAGATAATCCAAGACCTTGGAAAAAGAATGGAGGCAAAGATCGAGAAGATGCAAGAAATGCTTAACAAAGACCTAGAAGAATTAAGGAACAAACACCTAGAAGAATTAAAGAACAAACAAACAGAGATGAACAATACAATAACTGAAATGAAAAATACACTAGAAGGAATCAGTAGCAGAATAACTGAGGCAGAACGGATAAGTGACCTGGAAGACAGAAAGGTGGAAATCACTACCATGGATCAGAATAAAGAAAAAGAATGAAAATAAATGAAGACACCCTAAGAGACCACTGGGACAACATTAAATGCAACAACATTCACATTATAGGGGTCCAAGATGGAGAAGAGAGAGAGAAAGGACCCGAGAAAATATTTGAAGAGATTATAGTTGAAAACTTCCCTAGCATGGGAAAATAAATAGCCACTGAAGTTCACGAAGAGCAGAAAGTCCAAGGCAGGATAAACCAAAGGAGAAAAATGCCGAGACACATAGTAATCAAATTGACAAAAATTAAACACAAAGAAAAATTATTGAAAGCAACAAGGGAAAAATGACAAATAACATACAACGGAACTCCCATAAGGTTAACAGCCGATTTCTCAGCAGAAAATCTACAAGCCAGAAGGGAGTGGCATGATAAATTTAAAGTGATGAAAGGGAAGAACCTACAACCAAGAGTACTCCACCCAGCAAGGATCTCATTCAGATTTGATGGAGAAATCAAAATGCTGTCTACAAGTGACCCATTTCAGACCTAGGGACACATACAGACTGAAAGTGAGGGGATGGAAAAATATATTCCATGCAAATGAAAATCCATTGCTTTGGAGTAGCAATACTCATATCAGATAAAATGATTTTAAAATAAAGAATGTTACAAGAGATAAGGAAGGACACTACATAATGATCAAGGGATCAATCGAAGAAGAAGATATAACAATTATAAATATATATGTACCCAACATAGGAGCACCTCAATATATAAGGCAACTGCTAACTGCTGTAAAAGAGGAAATCGACAGTAACACAATAATAGCGGGGGACTTTAACACCTCACTTACACCAATGGAGATCA
>NC_041217.1:41698591-41700209 GCF_002837175.3 Physeter macrocephalus
ATAAACAAAAATGATAAACCTTTAGCCAGACTCAAGAAAAAGAGGGAGAGGACTCAAATCAATAAAATTCGAAATGAAAAAGGAGAAGTTACGACAGACACCACAGAAATACAAAGCATCATAAGAGACTACTACAAGCAATTCTATGCCAATAAAATGGACAACCTGGAAGAAATGGATAAATTATTTGAAAGGGATAACCTTCCAAGACTGAACCAGGAAGAAATAGAAAATAAGAACAAACCTATCACAAGCAATGAAATTGAAACTGTGATTAAAAATTTTCCAACAAAAAAAAGCCCAGAACCAGTGGGCATCACAGGTGAATTCTATCAAACATTTAGAGAACAGCTAACACCCAAACTTCTCAAACTCTTCAAAAAAATTGCAGGGAAAGGAACACTCCCAAACTCATTCTATGAGGTCACCATCACCCTGACAACAAAACTAGACAAAGATACTACAAGGAAAGAAAATTAGAGATCAATATCACTGATGAATATAGATGTAAAAATCCTCAACAAAATACTAGCAAACAGAATTGAACAGCACTAAAAGGATCGTACACCATGATCAAGTGGGGTTTATCCCAGAGATGCAAGGATTCTTCAATATACGCAAATCCATCAATGTGATACACCATATTAACAAATTATAGAATAAAAAACCATATGATCATCTCAAAAGATGCAGGACAAGATTTTGAGAAAATTCAACATCCATTTATGATAAAAACTCTGCAGAGTGTGGGCAGAGAAGGAAACTACCTAAACATAATAAAGCCATATATGACAAACCCACAGCAAACATCATTCTCAATGGTGAAAAACTGAAAGCATTTCCTCTAAGATCAGGAACAAGATGAGGATGTCCACTATTGCCAATATTATTCAACATAGTTTTGGAAGTCCTAGACACAGCAATCAGAGAAGAAAAAGAAATAAAAGGAATACAAATTGGAAAAGAAGAAGTAAAATTGTCACTGTTTGCAGATTACATGATACCATATATGGAGAATCCTAAAGATGCCACCAGAAAATTACTAGAGCTAATCAATGAATATGATAAAGTTGCAGGATACAAAACTAATGCACAGAAGTCTCTTGGATTCCTATACACTAACAATGAAAGATCAGAAAGAGAAATTAAGGAAACAATCCCATTACCACTGCAACAAAAAGAATAAAATACCTAGGAATAAACCTACCAAAGGAAGTAAAAGACCTGTACTCAGAAAACTATAAGACACTGATGAAAGAAATCAAAGATGATATAAACAGATGGAGACATATACCATGTTCTTGGATTAGAAGAATCAATATTGTGAAAATGACTATACTACCCAAAGCAATCTACAGATTCAATGCAATCCCTATCAAATTACTGGTGACATCTTCTACAGAACTAGAACAAAAAATTTTAAAATTTGTAGGGAGGAACAAAAGACCCCAGATAGCCAAAGCAGTCTTGAGAGAAAAAAAAAAAAAGAGCTGGAGAAATGAGACTTCCAGACTTCAGACTAAACTACAAAGCTACAGTAATCAAGACAATATGGTACTGAAACAAAAATAGAAATATAGATCAATAGAACAGGATAGAAAGCACAGAGATAAACCCA
>NC_041217.1:41700766-41701364 GCF_002837175.3 Physeter macrocephalus
AAATGGGACCTAATGAAACTTAAAATCTTTTGCACAGCAAAGGAAAACATAAACAAGACAAAAAGACAACCATCAGAATGGGAGAAAATATTTTCAAATGAAGCAAATGGCAAAGGATTAATCTCCAAAAAGCAACTCATGTAGCTCAATATCACCAAAACAAACAACCCAAATACAAAAATGGGTAGAAGATCTATCTAAATAGACATTTCTCCAAAGAAAATATACACGTTGCCAACAAACACATGAAAGGATGCTGAACATCACTAATCATTAGAGAAATGCAAATCAAAACTACAGTGAAGGGCTTCCCTGGTGGCGCAATGGTTGAGAGTCCGCCTGCCGATGCAGGGGATACAGGTTCGTGCCCCAGTCCGGGAAGATCCGGCATGCTGCAGAGTGGCTGGGACCGTGAGCCATGGCCGCTGAGCCTGCGTGTCCAGAGCCTGTGCTCCCCAGTGGGAGAGGCCACAACAGTGAGAGGTCTGCGTACCGCAAAAAAAAAAATAACCAAAACTACAGTGCTTAGAAGCAACCTAAGTGTCCACTGACAGATAAATGGATAAAGAATATGGGGCACATATATACAATGGAATAT
>NC_041217.1:41701481-41702004 GCF_002837175.3 Physeter macrocephalus
GGCACATATATACAATGGAATATTACTCTGCCATAAAAAGAAACAAAATTGAGTTATTTGTAGTGAGGTGGGTGGACATAGAGTCTGTCATACAGAGTGCAGTAAGTCAGAAAGAGAAAAACAAATACCGTATGCTAACACATATACATGGAATCAAAATAAAAGTTTATGAAGAACCTAGGGACAGGAAAGGATTAAGGACACAGACGTAGAGGAAGGACTTGAGGATACGGATAGGGGGAAGGGTAAGTTGGGACACAGTGAGAGAGTGGCATGGACATATATACACTACCAAATGTAAAACTAATAGCTACTGAGAAGCAGTCACATAGCACAGGGAGATCAGCTCAGTGCTTTGTGACCACCTAAAGGAGTGGGATAAGGGGGTGAGAGGGAGGTGCAAGAGAGAGGGGATATGGTGTTATATTTATACGTATAGCTGATTCACTTTTTTATACAGCAGAAACTAACGCACAATTGTAAAGCAATTATACTCCAATAAAGATGTAAAAGAAAAAAAAAA
>NC_041217.1:41702014-41702687 GCF_002837175.3 Physeter macrocephalus
GCCACTATAAAACTCTTAGAGGAAAACATAGAAAGAATACTCTTTGACATAATCACAGCAAGATCTTTTTTGATCCACCTCCTAGAGTCATGGAATAAAAAACAAAAATAAACAAATGGGACCAAATGAAACTTAAAAGCTTTTGCAAAGCAAAGGAAACTACAAACAGGACGAAAAGACAACCCTTAGAATGGGAGAAAATATTTACAAACGAATCTACGGACAAAGGATTAATCTCCAATATATATAAACAGCTCATGGAGCTCAACAGTAAAAAAAACAAACAATCCAATCCAAAAATGGGCAGATGACCTAAACAGACATTTGTCCCAAGAAGACATACAGATGGCCAAGAAGCACATGAAAAGCTGCTCTACATCACTAAATATTAGAGAAATATACAACAGAACTACAATGAGGTATCACCTCACACCAGTTACAATGGGCATCATCAGAAAATCTACAAACAACAAATGCTGGACAGGGTGTGGAGAAAAGGGAACTCTCTTGCACTATTTGTGGTAATGTAAATTGATACAGTCACTATGAAGAACAGTATGGAGGTTCCTTAAAAAACTAAAAATAGAATTACCATATGACCCAGCAATCCCACTACTGGGCATATACCCAGAGAAAACCATAATTCTAAAAGACACATTCACCCCACTGTTCA
>NC_041217.1:41702735-41705666 GCF_002837175.3 Physeter macrocephalus
AAAAGATGTGGTACATATATAAAATGGAATATTACTCAGCCATATAAAGGAATGAAATTGGGTCATTTTTAGAGACGTGGATAGATCTAGAGACTGTCATACAGAGTGAAGTAAGTCAGAAAGAGAAAAACAAAAATCATATATTAACGCATACATGTGGAACCTACAAAAACGGTACAGATGAACCGGTTTTCAAGGCAGAAATAGAGACACAAATGTAGAGAACAAATGTATGGACACCAAGGGGGGAAAGTGGCGGGGTGGTGGTGGTGGGATGAATTGGGAGACTGGGATTGACAAATATATACACTTTTTTGTATAAAATAGATAACCAATAAGAACCTTCTGTATAAAATAATAAATAAAATTAAAATATTTTAAAAATAAATATGTTTTTAAAAAAGAAAAAAAAGTTCTTTCCTTCCCATAGACATATTTATATGAATGAATTACTTCCATGCTTATATCTATAAATACAAGAAGAGGAATAAAACCTACATTGAGCCAAAAAAGAAAAAAGAGAAAAAGTAGAACTCACTGGTCATACAGAGGAAAACCCTATCAGGGCACTTGCTCCAGTGGTAAACAATTCTGAAGTTGGTCAGAGGTGGGGAATCGTCTCCCATGCGAAGTGGTTCAGAGGTGGGGAATCGTCTCCCATGCAGCCAGCAGACCCCCGCAAGGAGCGTCCTCATTGCAAAGTTGGGGGACCGTGCCGAGGCGTCCCTGAGTAAATGTGAGGTGAGCCGCAGGCCAGCTGCTGCTGAACTGTTCCCACCCTTCCCAGGTAAAACACCTGAATGTGTGCAAAGACTTGAAAACCTAGAGGAAGGGCCGTGGAGCCACACCAGCCACAGTACGCAGGCCGACGTGGTGACTGCAGGCCAGCCAGGATGGTCCTGGCCCCGGGCGTTCTTCTGGAGGCTTTCCATTTCCCTGCCCGACGTACCCCTCCTGTCCCGGCCCCCACTGCTTCTTTCCTTCCTCACCTCTGCCCGGGGAGAAATTCCAATGGCAGGTATGGCTGACACATCCTCTTCTTTAGCAGGTGGCAGCCCGGCAACTCCTGCAGGAAGTCCAGCAGAGCCCCACAGTTCACAGTTGCAGAAAACGGGCCTTGCTGCACTAGCCAGTTCCAAGGAACAGGTGTAGGGTCCTGAGGGTCAGGATAGACAAGGGGTTGCAGCCCTGGCTTGTTTTCTAATCATTGTATCTGGTCCATGAGTGGGAGACAACTTCAAGAAGACCCTGTCCTAATGAGAGGAACCCAAGAGTCAGGGAGAGGATGGGGATGGGTGGTGGGTGGAGACAGAGGCCTGGTGCCCCGGCTGCAGTGGAAGCCTCTGGAAGACCAGGCAGAGGGAGGCTGCCCAGAGTGAAGGCCAGGGTCACAGACCTTTCAGAGCTGCTGTTTGTTAGTTCAAGTCCTGCTCTGATGTGCTCTGGGGCAGCTCTGACCGACAGGTGGGCTGGGGGTGCTCTGCAATGAGGGCTATGTGCACGGTTCCTGTGTGCCCAGCCCTGCCGGGGGTACCTGCCCAAAGGGGTTCCATATCCAAGGAGGGGCCTGACCATGACAGCCCCGTGGGCTGCTGGGGATCTGCCCAGGTGAGGTCCATATCCTGGCAGGGGCCTGACCATGAGAGCCCCGTGGGCTGCTGGGTACCTGCCCAGGTGAGCCCCATATCCTAGGAGGGGCAAGACCACGAGAGCCCCGTGGGCTGCTGGGGACCTGGTAAAGGATGTCAGGACAGTAAGTGAAGACACCGAGGATATACATCCAGTAATTCCTAATTCCTACACCATGCTGGTCATTCTACCATCCACCGGGACATGATATTCTGTATTAGACTTACATGATGCTTTCTTCTGTATTCCATTAGTCCCAGAGTCACAAGAAATTTTGGCTTGTGAGTGGCAGGACTCAACATACAACAAAAACAATACTGCAAAAACAATACTGCTGGGGCCGTCCTGCCCCAAGGGTTCAAAAATTCCCACACCACCTTTGGGGAAACTTAACTAAAACCTAAAAGATCTACCTCTGGAGAAGGGAACCCTCCTTCAATATGCAGACAACATTCTGATCACCAGCCCTACTAAAGAGGCCTCTGAACTACCTAGCCAATAAGGGATAGAAAGTGTCCAAGAAAAAGGCTCAAATATCATAGACTAAGGTGACCTGCCTGGGCTTCATTCTCACAGAAGGTCGGAGAAGCCCATCCCAGGAAAGGGAAGAAGCCATTTGCAGCCTTACCGCTTCTAAAACTAGAAGAGAGCTTAGGGTTTCCTGGGGATGCCGGGGTTTGCTGCATCTGGATCCCTAACTACAGTCTAACCGCTGGGCCTCTACATGAAACACTGAAAGGAAAAGATGATGATCCTTTTGAACAGAATCCAGAAGTGGCCTTTCAAGAATGGAAAGAGAAGTCAATTCAGACCCTTGCCCTGGACCTCCCTAATTTAGCTAAACCCTTTGACCTTTACATTCCCAGTCGAAGGTGAATCGCCCTTGGAGTATTAGTGCAAACACTGGGACCACTTGAAATGAAACAATGCAAGAATGCCCTCCAGGGAGGAGAAACTACGGTCACCAAGGGCTTGGCCAGCCGCCCCATCCGGCCAGGATACTAGGGGTATCTAAAAACCTGGAAATCAGCAGCCCATAAGGCCAGCTCCCTCCTAAGGGAAAAGGACCCCACGTGGTGATCCTAACCACCCACTATGCCCTGAAGTTGCAGGGGTCGCTCCGTGGGCACACTGACCTCGAGTGAGGATGCCCTCCAACGCCAACCTCCGGAGAGACAACCGGGGGCAATGGGCCCCCATGACGAGTCGTGTGACCATCACTTGACCTGGAGCTTCTCTCAGAAAACAACAAAAGCGTGCCCCAACAGAGCAGACTACTGCTTGCAGGACTTACTGCACCCA
>NC_041217.1:41712091-41716266 GCF_002837175.3 Physeter macrocephalus
GTATGGGTGACACATCCTCTTCTTTAGCAGGTGGCAGCCCGGCAACTCCTGCAGGAAGTCCAGCAGAGCCCCACTCACACCAGGCCACCCACAGAGCTGTGGGTCCTACTCCCTCCCACCAGCCCAGCCCCGAGACTGCTGACGGGGCAGAGAATATGGCGTCAGGCACAGCTGCAGGGGCTCTTGCTGCCTGGAGCTGTGTTTATATTGACCTCAGCCCAGGCACACCTGGGGAGGGCTGGCCAGCCTGGTCAGGCTGCCCAGGTCAGCCAATCCTCGCGCCTCAGGAGTTCACAGTTGCAGAAAACGGGCCTTGCTGCACTAGCCAGTTCCAAGGAACAGGTGTAGGGTCCTGAGGGTCAGGATAGACAAGGGGTTGCAGCCCTGGCTTGTTTTCTAATCATTGTATCTGGTCCATGAGTGGGAGACAACTTCAAGAAGACCCTGTCCTAATGAGAGGAACCCAAGAGTCAGGGAGAGGATGGGGATGGGTGGTGGGTGGAGACAGAGGCCTGGTGCCCCGGCTGCAGTGGAAGCCTCTGGAAGACCAGGCAGAGGGAGGCTGCCCAGAGTGAAGGCCAGGGTCACAGACCTTTCAGAGCTGCTGTTTGTTAGTTCAAGTCCTGCTCTGATGTGCTCTGGGGCAGCTCTGACCGACAGGTGGGCTGGGGGTGCTCTGCAATGAGGGCTATGTGCACGGTTCCTGTGTGCCCAGCCCTGCCGGGGGTACCTGCCCAAAGGGGTTCCATATCCAAGGAGGGGCCTGACCATGACAGCCCCGTGGGCTGCTGGGGATCTGCCCAGGTGAGGTCCATATCCTGGCAGGGGCCTGACCATGAGAGCCCCGTGGGCTGCTGGGTACCTGCCCAGGTGAGCCCCATATCCTAGGAGGGGCAAGACCACGAGAGCCCCGTGGGCTGCTGGGGACCTGGTAAAGGATGTCAGGACAGTAAGTGAAGACACCGAGGATATACATCCAGTAATTCCTAATTCCTACACCATGCTGGTCATTCTACCATCCACCGGGACATGATATTCTGTATTAGACTTACATGATGCTTTCTTCTGTATTCCATTAGTCCCAGAGTCACAAGAAATTTTGGCTTGTGAGTGGCAGGACTCAACATACAACAAAAACAATACTGCAAAAACAATACTGCTGGGGCCGTCCTGCCCCAAGGGTTCAAAAATTCCCACACCACCTTTGGGGAAACTTAACTAAAACCTAAAAGATCTACCTCTGGAGAAGGGAACCCTCCTTCAATATGCAGACAACATTCTGATCACCAGCCCTACTAAAGAGGCCTCTGAACTACCTAGCCAATAAGGGATAGAAAGTGTCCAAGAAAAAGGCTCAAATATCATAGACTAAGGTGACCTGCCTGGGCTTCATTCTCACAGAAGGTCGGAGAAGCCCATCCCAGGAAAGGGAAGAAGCCATTTGCAGCCTTACCCCTTCTAAAACTAGAAGAGAGCTTAGGGTTTCCTGGGGATGCCGGGGTTTGCTGCATCTGGATCCCTAACTACAGTCTAACCGCTGGGCCTCTACATGAAACACTGAAAGGAAAAGATGATGATCCTTTTGAACAGAATCCAGAAGTGGCCTTTCAAGAATGGAAAGAGAAGTCAATTCAGACCCTTGCCCTGGACCTCCCTAATTTAGCTAAACCCTTTGACCTTTACATTCCCAGTCGAAGGTGAATCGCCCTTGGAGTATTAGTGCAAACACTGGGACCACTTGAAATGAAACAATGCAAGAATGCCCTCCAGGGAGGAGAAACTACGGTCACCAAGGGCTTGGCCAGCCGCCCCATCCGGCCAGGATACTAGGGGTATCTAAAAACCTGGAAATCAGCAGCCCATAAGGCCAGCTCCCTCCTAAGGGAAAAGGACCCCACGTGGTGATCCTAACCACCCACTTTGCCCTGAAGTTGCAGGGATTGCTCCGTGGGCACACTGACCTCGAGTGAGGATGCCCTCCAACGCCAACCTCCGGAGAGACAACCGGGGGCAATGGGCCCCCATGACGAGTCGTGTGACCATCACTTGACCTGGAGCTTCTCTCAGAAAACAACAAAAGCGTGCCCCAACAGAGCAGACTACTGCTTGCAGGACTTACTGCACCCAGATCGGAGCTAATAAGCTTGGCGGGGGAACCGTAAATAACGCTGTCACCATAGAAAAGCATAGAGACACCGCCGTGACGGCGGCCAATGAGACCGGCTGGACTCCTGGCTACTTGAAAAGGCAGTTGACTCAGTGGCCGTCATGGGCCTGGATCAACACCAGCCCTGGACTGTCTGAGAGTTGAGCAGGCTGGGCTCTGACACCTGTTGCTGTTTGTACGTTAATTCAGGGGCCTAATTGAAGAAAGCACAGACCACTGGTCAGAGCATCTAGGCTGGCAGAAACCATCAGCCTAAGGTGGCCAAACAAATGTGGGGTGGGGTAAAACCGGCCTCCCCAGCGTCTCTGCGCATCTCTTTCCTGGACCCTTAAAGGTCATTAGAATCTATAACACTTCAAATGCTGGGGCTCAGGTGGACGAGCAGTGAGGGAGGAACCCTGGGGACAATCAACCTCACCTGGAGGCTGCTGGGGAGAAGTTCTGCCCCTCCCCCCAGGTATGAGGACTCCCAACTCAGCACGAAGCAGTCACAGAAGAGGGGTCTGCACCCTCAGCGCCCCAACAATGAGGAATGGGGCAAAAGGCAGAGGAGGGGTTTGTCACCGGCAGAGCCCATTAAAAATTCCTGGGAGATAAAAATAGAATCTGGGCAATAAAATAAAGTCTAACCTTTATTCCTTTGTGCTTTGTCTAATTTCACTTGCTCCTAGGTTTCCACATGCAGAGGTCCCACACCCGGCACTTCAGACCCGATTTCCTAGTCCAAAATGGCTGGGCAGACACCTCAGCTCGCGGGGCCCCGTGCAGACTCCGGGACATAGAGCCTGAGCTCCAGCCAACCCAGCTGTCGAGAGCTCCGCCCCTTCCGTCCCGCTGACGCTGCCCGGATCCCTACACAGCAGCCCGGCCCACAGCCCGCGGGGGAGCGCAGGCTCTCACCTCTCCGTTCTCTGATCAGAATATAAAGTTTCCTTTGCTTCTGAACCAAACTCAGTCTCGTTCTCTTGGCTCCAATGACACGGGGCACGGGGACCCTTGTTGGGGCCCACTCTGCAGGATCAGTGACAGAAATTGAGAACATTGTAACTTCAATGAACAGATGTGTGAGCCAAACTGTAATTAACCTAGAGCAGTGTACAAGGCTCGGGTAAAATAAGATGTTTCCAGCACTTCCATTTGATATTTCCATCACTTTATTATAAGCAAGTTCAGTGAAGGGGTTTATCTTATTTTTCAGGTCAACATTAGAGAAATGAAGTGATTTCTTTCCAAGGATGTACAACTAATAATCTTGGTTGAAGCTTCAATATTGTTTTGAATGCTTTTCCATTGAAAATGAGACCTCTCTTTCAGCTCCCCCATTTCTGAGAAGTATAAAATCTTATAATTTATTATTACCAAAGGGGAAAGGTGTGGGGAGGGATACATTAACAGTTTGGGATTAACACATACACACTGCTATGTATAAAATAGATCATCAACAAAGAATTACTGTATAGCACAGGGAACTACACTCACTATTTTGTAATAACCTATAAGGGGAAATATTCTGAAAAAGAATAGATATTTTTATTGACATCATCTATCAACGACAGATAAAATGTAACATAAGGAGGCCGATGGAGAGCGCTTCTTACCCTGAAGACTTCAATCATCTAAAGTTCGGACTCTGCCTACTGCCCAAGGCCCTTAATGAACATACGTGTAGCCGTAGCATAAAAATTCCCCAGTTTGGGGTTCGGGGAGACACTGATTTGGAAAAATCCCTGGTGTTCTCTTACCATGCACGGAACCCTTCCTACAGCTAAAACATTCCTGTGACACCCAGAAGGTGGTACACCGTTTGATCGGGAAAAGTTTGGAAAAGGCATCTCATCTCCTCATCTCCTGGTAGTTGGGTTCACCCCTCCAGCGTCTTTCCTAACAATCTCCCCATTTGGGGATGTCAGCACCTTCAACATCCTGTTGCGCACAGTTTGGAATTTGTCCAGAGGATGAAGCGGAAGGATGAGAAACAATGAGAGAAATGTCCTAGGTGTTCGGACAG
>NC_041217.1:41716431-41720752 GCF_002837175.3 Physeter macrocephalus
GACTCGCCATGAAAGCACAAAAAAGGGGCTGAACATCGCCAACGGTGCAGTTGGCCAAAAAGGGTGTATGCTTTTTTTCTGAATATATTCAAGAAAAGGGCATACACCCTTTTTAGCCAACCAAACAGGTGGGCATTGCAAATCAATACTACAAAAGGTATCACTTCGCATCATTCAGAAGAGCCATCCTCATAAAGTGTAAACACCAGAAATGCAGGACAGGGCGAGGAGAGAAGGGAGTCCTGTGAGGCTGATAGTGGAAATGTAAATTGCGAACGGGCACTCTGAAGAAGTGTACTGTGTTTACTAAAACATCTAAACAAATGAGCTACAGAGCATAGGGCACTTGCACTCATGGGCGTATATCTTGGGAAAAACAAAAATCGACAGGTCACAGGCACCCCAACGTGTACCACCTCTCTGTTTAAAAGAGCCTCAACTTGGATACAACCTAAATATCCCTGGAAGGAAAAAAAAATGGATAAAAGAGATGTGGTACTTATGTAGAGTGGAATATAACTCAGCCAGGAAATCAGTGAAATAAGGGCAGTTGCATCAACTCAGGAGGAGTTACGTACGATCATTCTAAGTGACATAAGTCAGAAAGAAAAAGACACATATCATAAGATATCACTTAAATGTGGAATCAAAAATGGCTACACACAGGGGCTTCCCTGGTGGCGCAGTGGTTGCGCGTCCGCCTGCCGATGCAGGGGAACCGGGTTCGCGGCCTGCGCGCCCGGAGCCTGTGCTCTGCAATGGGAGAGGCCGCAGCAGAGGGAGGCCCGCGTACCGCAAAAAAAAAAAAAAAAAAGCTACACATGAAATAAATTACAAAACAGAAACATAGTCAAATATGTAGAAAACACACATAAGGCTGCTAAAGGGGAAAGGTGGGGAGGGGTGAGGCATTATCCAGGAGGTGGAAATTAGCAAAGATACCGTTCCAAATACCAAATTGATAATCGACAAGGCCTACACGGTACCTCAAAGAACTGCATTCAGCACACTCAAGTCACTGGGAAAGATTATACACGACTGGAAGGAACCTGAAAAAGAATTTATTGATGTCTCTCTGTACGTGAATCAAGTGGATGTACAGCAGCAAGAAACAGAGCATTGAAAATCAGCTGTAACCAATATAATAATAAATTTTAAAAAATGAAAGACAATGAGAGACAAAAATTCTTAGAACTTTTGCTCAGGGGCTGTGATGCAACATGGATTGAACACATCTAGACACACAGCAGGAAGAGACATAAGGCTGAAAACTGTTTGGGCTAAGAGGATTAGTGAGGATGGGTGAGCAAATACAGACCGTTTAAAGTAATACTGGTGGTACCCATTCCATGGGTCCCAAATCTCCAGGTTCAAAGGAATCTTCCTACAGCTAAAACATGCATGGCAAACCCAGAGGACTGTACACCGTGTGATCAGGAAAGGTTTCTAAAACGCACCTCATTTTTCATCTCCTGGTACTCGGGTTCGCCATTCCAGCCACTTTACTAACAATCTACCCACTTGGAGAAGCAGCACCTTTAACCTCCTGTTTCGGACAATTTGCAGTTTCTCCGGAAAATGAACGGGGACAGGAGGAACTAATGAGAGTCTAGATCTAGGTGTTTGGACAGGCACGTGTCACTCTAATTTCCAATCAAGAAGAAGAATTAACCAAAGAATCAACCTGCGGCCCTGGAACAAGAATAGGGCCTGAATAAATCCGGAGGTTTTGGCATCAGCTCCCAAAAAACCGAGTTGAAAAATGGAGCTCAGAGGCACTGCAATTCAAGAACCTGCAGGGTTATAAATGAGAACTACCGTCCAAAAATTTATTGAAGTAAGGCAACGAAGAGGATTTGAAAGCAAGGTAGAACTGCAAGAAACAGTTTGCAAGAGTCAGACTGGAGTCGCCTTTAAAGAACATGAAAAGCGGCAGAACTTGGACAATGATGCAGTTGCCAAAAAGGGCGTATGCGTTTTTTCCTGAATATATTCAGGAAAAAACGCATACGCCCTTTTTGGTCAACCAAGCAAGCAGGCAATGCAAATCAGCACTAAAAAGAAGTTTCACTTCGCACCGGTCAAAAGGGACATCCGAAAAAAGTGTCAAAACCAGAAATGCAGGACAGGGCAGGGAGAACAGGGAGCCGTGTTACAATGATGGGCGGTATGCAAATTGCCAAGAGCACTATGGAGAAGTGTATGGTGTTCCAAAAACATCTAAAAAACAGAGCTACAGAGCATAGGGCACTCCCACTCATGGGCGTATATCTTGGGAAGACTAAATTCAACAAGGCACAGGCATCACAAAGCTTAGGGCTGCTTTGTTTACAAGAACCCCGACTTCAGTACACCTAAAATATCCCAGAAAAGACAAAAATGGATACAGAAGTTGTGGTACTTATGTACAATGGAATATCACTCAGCCATGAAATCAATGTCATAAGGCTAGTAGTAGCATAATGAGTGGATTTAGCTGCGATGATTCTAAGTGAAATAAGTCACACAGAAAAGGAAACATCATAAGATATCACTTATAGAGGGAATGTAAACATGGCTACACAGGAACTGAATTACAAAACAGAACAGAGTCACACATTTAGAAAACACACTTATGCCTGCTTCAGTGGAAAGGTGAGGTGGGGTGATGCATAAAACAACAGTTTGAAATTAGCACAGATACGTTCCATTCACCAAATATGTAATACAGAAGACCTACTCCTTGCTCAATGAACTGGACTCAGCACCCCCTATTCACTGCAGAAGAGTATATCTGAGTAGTAAGAATCGTAAAACCTATGTATTGATATCTCTCTGTAAGTGAATCAAGTGTGTGTAAAGCAGCACAAACACAGCAGTGAAAATCAGCTAAACCCCATTATAAAAATAAATTTCAAACACAAAGATAGTGAAAGAGAGAGAAATTCTTACAAAATTTGTTCATGGGTGGTGATGCAACCTGGACTGACCACATCTACAGCCACAGCTGATGAGACATAAGGCTGGACACTCTTGGGGCTGAGAGGATTGGTGAGGTTGGGTGAGCAAATGCAGACCCTTTAAAGTACTACTGCGTGCTACCCATTCCATGGGTCCCAAGTCTCCAGGTTCAAGGGAATCTTACTACAGCTAAAAGATGAATGGGAAACCCAGAGGATGGTACACCGTGAGATCGAGAAAGGATTCTAAAACGCACCTCATTTTTCATCTCCTGGTGCTGGGGGTCGCCATTCCAGCCGGTTTACTAAAAATCTCCCCACTTGGAGAATCAACACCTTTAACCTCCCGTTTCGCACACTTTGCAGTTTGTCTGGAGGATGTACGGGAAGAGGCGGAACCAATGAGAGACTAGCTGTAGGTGTGTGGACAGGCACATGTCACTCTAATTTCCCATCCGGAAGAATAATTAACCAAAGGCTCTGCCTGCCGCCTCGGAACCATAAAAGGGCCTGAAGCCATCCTGCGGTTTTGCGGCCAGCTCACCAAAAAGCGAGTTGAAAAATGGAGATCAGGGGCACTGCAACTCACAAACCTGCAGAGTTATAAATGACAACTACCGTCCAAAAATACATTGAGGTAAGGCAACGAAGAGGATTTGAAAGCAAGGCAGAATTGCAGTCCCCACTTGGAGAATCAACACCTTTAACCTCCCGTTTCGCACACTTTGCAGTTTGTCTGGAGGATGTACGGGAAGAGGCGGAACCAATGAGAGACTAGCTGTAGGTGTGTGGACAGGCACATGTCACTCTAATTTCCCATCCGGAAGAATAATTAACCAAAGGCTCTGCCTGCCGCCTCGGAACCATAAAAGGGCCTGAAGCCATCCTGCGGTTTTGCGGCCAGCTCACCAAAAAGCGAGTTGAAAAATGGAGATCAGGGGCACTGCAACTCACAAACCTGCAGAGTTATAAATGACAACTACCGTCCAAAAATACATTGAGGTAAGGCAACGAAGAGGATTTGAAAGCAAGGCAGAATTGCAGTAAACAGATTTCCAGAGGTAGATTGGAGTCGCCTTGAAAGCACATGAAAAAGTGGCAGAACTTTGACAATGATGCAGTTGGCCAAAAAGGGCTTATAGTCATTTTCCTCATTCGGTATACTATAAACCACTAACTATTTAAAAGGGATTCGTGACCTCTTCCTGGCAAAGAAATATTTCTCCACTCACACAAGTTTAATAGAATGTTCCGCCATGAACTTACTTCCCACCTTAGAGACACGAGATTGGCATCCTGAAATCCCTTTCTTGCAAAAATGTCCAATTAGCATCCTAGCATTACAGAAAATAAATGCTTTTTTCCAGATCTCAAATTCCATA
>NC_041217.1:41721090-41727356 GCF_002837175.3 Physeter macrocephalus
TTTAAGTATGTTAACGTCATCTTATAACATCATATTTCAAATGACTGACTACTGTCTCTCCAAAGATGAAATATGAGGAACTCATAATTAGACTCTCCAAAGATTTACTCTCTGAATCTGTATTACCCTTCTACTGAACTCCACACTCTTCATTATTCTCTGAGAATGTTCTTTTTCTTGTATGGCCATCACCTGCCCTTTCATTTCATGAAGTTTTTTCCTACAATTTTATGCCTAGTTTATTTCTGAGAATATGCATTATTTCAGATTGATATTTATAGACACAAAGACCTCTCTATAATTCCCTGAGAGTTTTAAGAACTCCTTCTTTTTTTTAATACCTAGATTCTGAAGCTCTCCACAAATCATTACTAAAATTGCATTTACATAAATATCTACATATTAATCACACATTAATACATTTACAATTGTATTATGCTTTATTGCTAATTTTGGAGCATAAACGTAGCTGTCTTATTTATCACCCTCTTATAAATCATTTTAATATTTGCACTTAGGACCTGAAAGAGAATGGATAAATAAAAACCTGAAGAATATGCAAATACAATTTATATATTTCTCATAAAATTATCCAGAAAAAAGAAGAGCCCAGATACTCTGCAGGCATGATACTCGAGAATGTGTGGTCTTCCAGCAGGAAAACATGCAGTAATCCATGTGGCAGAGGTTACCTGTGACCAGCTGGGGTTAGTGACTTTAGCATTCCTTACATGCAACATATCAAGGTGGAAAAAGGGAATTTTTCAGTTGTGGCAATAAGTATAATGAAGATTTATAGCAGGTCATGCTCATATATTCAACACAGGTACAATCAAAATTTTGCTCAATTCTGGTAGATCTAAGTCTGTATCTGTTACTTTGTCTTTAACGAGGAAATGTCAGAACTGACTTACAAAAAAAAAGTGTTTTGATGGTTTGTTTGTTTTAATTACAGTCACGGTGAGTAAGACATAGCTCAGAACAGCTAATGTGACTTACTGATTCTCTCATCAGGAAATACAGTTTCTACTTCCCTGTTTATTCTCCACATCCTGTAGTAAGTTCAGTTTCAATGAAAGATAAATCTACAGGGCGAAAAGAAAAGAAAACTTACATGTGCTGATAAGATCATTCTGACAGGTTTTACCACGTATGTCAGTGTTTGTGGCAATGGACACAAGCCAGAGCTCCCTACTCTGACATTTTCACTGATGTCATTCCCCTTGATCCTCAATTTGAAAGTGGATAAAAATGTTTTCTATGTTTTCTTCTCTAAGAAATTAAATAAAGAATGCTTTCTAGACATGAGCTTCTAATGATTTGCAGTCAGTGGTCATCAAGAGAAGAAAAGCACAGAATCTCATCCCCACAGAAGGGTGACATTCAGTCAGGTAAGAAAATTCTCCCCAAAAGCAGAGCTTCATCTTTAACATGCAATCAAAGGCTTTCACAGGTTCTGCATCACTCTGCACTCAGCCCTACCATATGGGATTGGCTCTGAGAATCTCACATCAGATGACTGACAAACATGTCAGAGTACCCTGACCTGGTAGCAGATCCTGCCTCTCTTAATGATCTCCCGCAGGGACTTTGGAATAGTCTAGGATAATTCCTGGAGCCCTCTACTCTATACAGGTACACTTCCAAGTAGAAACAGAAGCTTTGATTCTCACTGGGACTGCTGCTCTGTCCAACCAACCTCTCTAGAAATATGATGTCCTAATCTCTCCTGATAAGAACATTTCAAGGTCTCTCCCTGTGCTAATTTAGTAAAGGTAAAGGAGAAACAAGAAAGAGCAAACTATGCACGGAGCAATATATAAGATTCCTTTACTTAATGTATTTATCTGATATACCCAAATATTGAGAAATATAGATTCATTTTATAATGGTCAAGAAAAGAGGAGGAGGAACCTCTATGCCAACTGTATATATAAAATGAAATCAATATTGCATAAGCTCCAGCTTAAGCTTAGCTATGAGGTACTAACTCTTCTCATAAAGAAGAAATAGTTCTCCATCATTTGAAGCACACTGAGGACTCAGACAGCTGGACACTGAGGGTGTAGTCTCCTCACTCGAATTCTGTACCTGCATCACAGAGCAATGAAATATTCCCAAAGAATTATTAAGGATGAGGTGGGGAACCAAAAGAAGAAAGATGAATCCATACTCTCCCCTACCATCTGTTCTACTGGATATTACCACCACCTTAGCCCAATATGACCTTCCCACTTTTCTCTGGGCCTCCCTGCTTTCCACCTCCATTCTCTCAATATATCTTACCTACACTTGGAAACGACTCTAGTTTTTCCACTGATCTTTATCAACAAGTAATCCAAATAGCAACTGTGTATATAACTCCTTAGAAACCTCAGGTCTGACTCAGTAATACATGACCTTCGAAGTCCAAAGTTTTCCTAATTCCCTTTATTATTTTTTTTTCTAATTTCCATGTACTTACACTCTCAGGACCTCCACTGTTCTCAGGTTCGTGTTCCCTGCAAAATCTGTCAACCTAGACATAAACTTAAGTACCACCCTCCAATTATCTCCTAGGGAATCCAGTTTTGTAAAAAGCCTCAGCAAGCCTTATGGACTTTATTAAAGACTCTTTAAGATAACCCATGGGAGATAACAGTACACCCACAGATATCTATTTAATACACCCTCAGAGTAATTGTTTTCTTTTTTATAAAGTCTCTTCTGACCAATGAAGACTCTCAGCTCTTCTTCTTCAACATATGCAGTGTCTCACCCTTCTGATTACTCTCTGCTCTATCCCTTGTCCACTCCCTTTCCTCATATTACATTCCTTCCCAATTTTCTATGTTGGTAAAATCAAATAACATAAAATATAACATGTTAATTATTATAAAGTGCACCGCTTAGTAATATTAAATACATTCATATTATTGGGCGATAAACATCGCCATTTATCTTTCTAATTCTTTTCTACGTTTTAAAACTGTAACTCTATATCCTTTAAACATAACTTTCCTTTTTGTTCCATAACCACCTGAAAAGCATCATTACCCTCCCAATTTCTATGGTTTTGACTACACTAAGTACCCCATATAATTGAAATAAGTACTTGTATCTTTATGACTCACTAAAAGTCACAAAAATGGCATTTTGGGAAGCTAAATTTCCTCAAGATTCATCCATGTTGCAGCACATTCCTAGATCTTTTCCTTCTTAACACTGAATAATATTGTATTATATGGGTATACCACACTTTGCTTATCCAGGAACTAGTGGATGAACACTTAGGTTGCTTTCATATTTTAGCTACTCTGATTATTACTGCTCTAAACACTGGAGTACAAATATTTAAGACCCTGATTTCAATTCCTTTGGGTATACCTCAGAGTAAGATTCCTGGATCATGTAGTAATTCTATTTTTCAATATCTGAAAAACTGCCATACTCTTTTGCAAAGCAGCTGTATCATTCTACATTCCCTTGTAGAAGTTCTCTGTATATTCTGAATAGAAATCTCTTGTCAGATAGATGGCTTTCAAATATTTTCTCCAATTTTGTGGGTTGCCATTTTATTCTGTTTACATTTATTTGATACACATTATTTTTAATTATGTACTGCAAATTGTTTATTTTTTTGTTAGCTGTACTTTTGTTGTTCCTTCATTTCATACTGAGGAAAACACTGCCAAATCCAATGTCATGAAGCTCTTGTCTTGTGTCTTTTTCTAAGACTTTTCATTTTATTAGGTCTTATATTTAGTTTCTTGATACGTTTTCATTAATTTTTGCATATGATGTTAGGTAAGGGTCCATCTTCCTTCTTTTGCACGTTGACAACAAGACTTCTCAGCACCATTGGTTGAAAATACTATCCTTTCTACTTTGAAAAGTCTTGGCAACTTGTCAAAAATCATTTGGACATATATCAGGGTTTATTTCTAGGTGTTCTATTGTATTCTATTCATCTTGAATAAAGGAGAAAATAGTATAACATATCCAGGTTTTTGTGAGTTCATGGAAATATGATCATGCTAAAACCACTAAACGCCTGACTTTGAACAATACAGTAAATGTGTTGGCAAGAAATATAACACTTACCCATCTCTGGGAAATACAGTATGGGCATAAAGATAAACTACATGCAAATATATTAAAAAGGTAAGGGTTTTCCTGGTGTGAGAATATTGTGGGATTTGAAATACAATTTACTTCTGTTCTAACATTGTGTCTAAAATTTATCAAAGTGTATATACAAGCAATTCTAATTCTGGTAATGTGTTTGACAGGTTTATATATGAACTTCAGCAGACCAGTAAATGTATATTCACAGTAGGACTATTCCCTAAACCAAAAAACAAAACACAAAAACTGGAAAGGCTATAGTTAACTTTGTCAACACACATACAGATGCAGTGATGGTTTACGGTCCCAAAACAGAAGGTGAGCATGGGTGCAAGAGGTTAATCCCCAGGCTGGGCTGGGGTGCAGGGTTTGAGGGTAACGCAGGTAGAAAAGGCTTTTGTCCTATCCTTGATTTTTGAGGTGCGGAAATTCACAGGTCAACCTTCATTTCAAAATGAATGAATGCACTATTCAATTTTTTAAAACAGGTGAAGTAAACATGACTGATAAATTTCAAACTGGCTAATCAAACAAGATACTAAGAAAAATTAAATAATATGATTTAAGAATGAAGTGGAGAGATTGTCCAAGATGGTAGCGTTCAAAGACCCAGAGCTGGATGCCTCTCATGGGCACACCAAAGTCACAACTGTTTACAGAACAGCAATTGATGAAAAAGGTCGGGACCCACCATGAAAGCTGTTTTACAGCTAAAGACATAAGGAGGCCCCTCGGCAAGACAGGAAGGACAGGCAATATCTCAACAGAGTCAAGACCCATACCACCAGGTGGGTGGTCCACAAATAGTAGAATAATTACAATTTCTGAGGTGCTCGCAGGTAGCAAGGGGTATGAACCCAACATCAGGCTCCCAAGCCCAGGGATCCTGTGCTGGAAAAAAGAGTTCCTAGAAAGTTGAGCTTTGAAGACCAGTAGTGCTTATTTTCCAGAGAGCCAGAGGGTTGTGGGAAATAGAGATTGCATTCTTAAAAGATGCTCACAAAATCCCACATGATCCGAGAATCCGAACAGAAGCAGTCATTTGAAAGGATCCTGGTCACACCTACCTCCTGATCTTGGAGAGTCTCCCAGAGAGGCAAGAGGCAACTACAGCACAACCTCAGGGACATAGTCACTGGCAGCAGCCACTTGGGGGAGCTCCTTCTACCTTGTGGCCGCTGGTACAAGCAAGCATAATTTCAGGATCCTCCCTCTATCTTTTTAGCCTCAGGACCTAACCCCACCCATTTCCACCACACTATAGACACAAGTACTAGGATGGTGCAGGCCAAGCAACTAACTGAGCGGGGGCATAGCCCCATCCACCAGCCAACAGGCTGCCTTCAGACCCTCAGTGCACAGCTGCCCCTGGACATGGACCCAGCCACCAAAATCCCCAGGACCAGCCTCCACACCTCAGTGGACAGGCACCAGCCCCAGAGTCCCTGGCCCCTCTGACAAGTGAGCCAGCTCTGGCCTTGGAGTCAGCCTCACCGTCGGCAGGTGATTACTGCACAGGGACTGGACAGAGCTTGGACCTACCCAACAGCAAACCTGCTCTAGCCTTGGGATCAGCCTCATACACCAACAGGCACACACCAGCTCCAGGAATACCAGAGCCCAGCAGCCTGTGTGACCAGAACACTCACTTGCAGGCCAGAAGCAGCCATGGGCTCAGCTGGTCCTGACCCTGCCCATCAGAATGCCAACACAAGATTAGGGATACCCCAGACCCTGTAGATAGCTGTGTCAAGAACAGTGATCCAACACCAACTCTTCAACTCCTGGGCTGTGCAGGCAGAACTCAGGACCTGTGTCTTCCTCCCAGTAGCCAGCATAGCCCCAGGACCAGTGACTGGGCACTAGCCCTGGTATCGCCTGGACTGCAATTCTACCAATAAGTGAACCAGCACTAGATTTGGTGTCCCCGACAGTTGTACAGCCAGCTGCCTTACGATTTAGCCTCACCAAGCAGCACATACAGCCTCCATACAAGGCAGAGCCTGGAAAACAAGCAGTCTGAGGGCAGCCAAGCCTACCAGACCACCCACAGTAGTCAGCCCACCACAACAGAAGAGCCCAAGCAGCCCACATAGGGGGTACACCTAGAACATATAGTTCTAGTGACCAGGGGACAGTGGGCTGCTGGGACACATAGG
>NC_041217.1:41727519-41730716 GCF_002837175.3 Physeter macrocephalus
TAGCCAATCTCCTCAACAAAGAGTTCAAGGTAATGACTGTAAAGATGATCAAAGAACTCAGGAGAAGAATGGACGACAAGAGCAAGAAGTTAGAATTTTTTAAAAAAGAGTTAGACCATTAAAGAACAACAAAACAGAGATTAGGAATACAATAACTGAAATGAAAAATACACTAAACACAAACTACTGTAGACTAAATGATACAGAGGAATGATTCAGAAAACTGAAGGACAGAGTACTGGCAATAACTGAAGATGAATGGTAAAACAATAGATTAAAATGAAATGAGGGAAGTTGAACAGACCTGTGAAACAACATCAAGTGTACTAATATTTGCATTATACTGGTCCCAGAAGCAAAAAGGAAAGAGAAAGCAGTGTAGAACATACCTGAAGACATAAGAGCTGAAAACGCCCGTAACCTGGGAAAGAAAACAGACATCCAAGTCCAGTAAACACAGTAAGGCAAAACAGGATCAACCCAAAGAGGACCACACCAAGACTCATTGTAATTAAAATGGAAAAAAAAAAGATAAAAAGACACTATTAAAAGGAGCAAAGGAAAAGCAACAAGTTACAAACATGTGAACTTGCATAAAGTTATCAGCTGAGTTTTCAGGATAACCTCTGCATGCCAGAAGGGAGTGGCATGGTATATTTAAAGTCATGAAAGGGAAAAGCCTATAACCAAAAATACTCTACCCAGCAAGGCTCTCCTTCAGATTTGATGGTGAGATCTAAAGTTTTACAGAGAAGAAAAATTAAAGAGCTCAGCATTGCCAAACCGGCTTTATAAAAATCTTAAAGGGGCCTTTCTAAGTGAAAAAGAAAAGGCCACGACTGAAACATAAAAATTAGGAAAGGAAACTTACTACAGGAAAAACCTCACTGGATAAGGCAAATGTTCAACAAAGGTAGTAAATCAACCATGTACACAGCTAGTAGAAAGGATGAAAGAAAATACTAATAAAATCATCTATATTCACAATAAGAAGTTAAGGGACACACAAAACAAGTAGATGTAAAATATAAGGTCAAATTCAGTAACTGTGGGGGAGCAGAGTAACAATGCAGGGTTGTTAGCGTCCATGTGAAATTAAGAGCTCAGCAACTTAAATAATCACACACACGCACGCGCACACACACACACACAAACTGAAAGAAATCCAAACATAATATTAAAGATAGTCCTCACATCACAAATGAAGGGAATAAAAGGGGAAGAAAGGATCACTGAAGAAATTAAAGAGGGATTCTAAAAATACCCAAGACAAATGAAAATGAACACACAATGATCCAAAATCTATGGGACACAGCCAACGCAGTTCACAGGGGGAAGTTATAGTGATACAAGCTTATTGTTAGGAAACAAGAAAAATTTCAAATAAACAACCTAACATTACACCTGAAGGAATTAGAAAAAGAAGAAAAAAACAAAACTCAAAGCTGTCAGAAAGAAAAAAATTAAGAAAACAATACCATATGCAATCACACCAAAAAGAATAAGATACCTAGGAACAAACACACCTAAGCAGTAAAAGACATGTACTCAGAAATCTATCAGCCATTGGTGAAAGAAGTTGAAGGCAACAGAAAAAGATAGGAAAATATAGCATGTGCGTGGACTGGAAGAATTAATACTGTTAAAATAACCATACTGGGCTTCCCTGGTGGCGCAGTGGTTGCGCGTCCGCCTGCCGATACAGGGGAACCGGGTTCGCGCCCCGGTCTGGGAGGATCCCACATGCCGTGGAGCGGCTGGGCCCGTGAGCCATGGCCGCTGGGCCTGCGCTTCCGGAGCCTGTGCTCCGCAACGGGAGAGGCCACGGCAGAGGGAGGCCCGCATACCACAAAAAAATAAATAAATAAAATAACCATACTACCGAAGACAATCTACAGATTTGATGCAATCCCTATCAGAATACCAAAGCATTTTCACAGAACTTGAAAAATTAATTTTAAAATTGGTATAGAAACACAAAGACCCCAAATATCCAAACAATCTTGAGAAAGAACAGAGCTGGAGGCATCATGCACCTTGACTTCAGACTATACTGCAAAGTGACAGTAGTCAAAGAGAATCGTACTGGAGCAAAAACAGACAAAAAGATCACTGGAATAGAATAGAGATCCCAGAAATGAGCCCACATACTTATATTTAATTGATTCATGACAAAGCAGGCAATATGGAGAAAAAACTGTCCCTTCAATAAGTGGTACTGGGAAAACTGTTCAGCTACATGGAAAAGAATAAAATTAGATTATTTTAGCACACTATATATAAAATGAACGCAAAACTGAATAAAGACCTAAATGTAGGACCAGATACCATAAAACCCCTAGAGGAAAATATAGAACATTCTTCAACATAAATGATAGCAACAGAAGTAACAAAGGTTAGTGAGGATGTGGAGAAAGAGAAACACTTGTACACTCTTGAAGTGAAGGTGAAGTAGTGCAGCTACTGTGGAAAGCAGAATGGAGGTTCCACAAAAAATTAAAAATAGAACTACCATAATATCCAGTAATTTCGCTCTTGGGTATATCAGAAGAAAACAAAAACACTATTTCAAAAACATAACTGCACACCAATATTCATAACAGTGTTATTTGCCATAGCCAAGATATAGAGTCAAACTAAGTGGTCATCAATAAGTTAGGGGATAAAAAAGATTTTTTATGATGAATTCAGCAAAAAATGAAATTTTACCATTTGCAAGAACATGGATGGACTTGGAGGGTATTATGCTTAGTAAAACGATATTTGCACATGATAACACGTTAACACCAAAAAGATGACCAAGCAAGGGTTCATATCTAAACTACAGAAACGCATCTAAAAAACTGAATACAACAACAACAACAACAACAAAAAACAGACTCACAGATTAAGGAAGAGACTAGTGGTTACCAACAGGGAGAGATAGGGTGGAAGAGCAAAATAGTGGTAGGAGATTTTGAGGTATAATCACTATGTATAAAAAAACACAAAATCTTTTTTTTAAAAATGAGACCTAAATAGACATTTTTCCAAGGAAAAAATATAGATAGACAGCCAGAACTCACAAAGATGCTAAACATAGCTAATTGGCAATAAAACGCAAATCAAAACTATGAGATATATCACCTCAGTCTTGTCAGAATGGCTGTCATCAAAAAGATCACAAGTAACAAAGGTTAGTGAGGATGTGGAGAAAG
>NC_041217.1:41731062-41743175 GCF_002837175.3 Physeter macrocephalus
TTAAGTGGAGAAAAATGGTACCCATTCTCACAATTTTGTATCTCTAGGGTAAATTATTATCTACAAAAATGTTACAAATATTCACTCAAAAAGAAAGAGAGAATTTGGATTAACCCATTTTAGTATACAAATTTAATATCAAAGTCGCCATGTAAAATTGATTTGAATAAGTTTTGTTAGCCACTTCTAGTTTCTTTGTGATGTAAAATCTTTTAAAGCATAAAAATCAGCCTTTCTGCATTATTCCATTAGACATACATAGAAGTTAAAAGAAAGGAGAATACAGAACAATCAACCAGGAAGGTGAATTTACTGAGAAACAGTCATTCGTTCTCCCTCCTCCTTTTCTTTTCCTCCTTTTCCAAGTCTCTTTCGGTTCCAATAAAGAGAAGTCTTGAGAGTTCTGAGAATATTTCTTTGAGGGCTTCAAATCACCATACCTACATCCTCTGCCACAACTACACACACGGGAACAAAAATAAACCTCTGCTATCTACTCATGTAGGAGGGATTCATGCAAACTAAACTCCTACATGGAGACCAACAGGTGAGTTTTCTACCTGTTCTTTATAATGTCCTTCCATTATAGTAAATCCCAAACATTATGAAGCAGAGCGGTTATGTGAGTTTTCCTTGAAGTCAAAAAACTTGCATTCATTTCAAGTACCTGGGGATCATAGGGTACAGCCAGGGAAGGTGCCATCCCCCTTGCGGGGGGGGGTGGTGGCGGTGAATGGGGTCCCACAACCATGCACCTCCTGATGTACAGATTCTGGAGAAACAAAGGGCAGTCACACCACAGACAGCCTGTCAGGCTGTCGGGCCACTGGGCAACCTGACCAGTCTGGAAGTGCCCCATCCGTTGCTGAAAGCAAAACTCTGTCCCTCGTGTGAAGCCAGGCAATTTGGGCCAGAGAGTCAGAGGAGACCGGTAATCAACTCCTCCTCTCTGCTCATCTCCTTGGAGTTACAGCAAACCCAAATCTGACCCTGGAGTGCCAAACTGGAAGTGGCAGGTGGGCTCTGCCGGTGCTTCCGCGCCCTCTGGAGGTTGTCTGCTTTAATGGCAACTCTCAGCCCTTCCTCCTCCTCCTTCCCTAGTCCTGGGGGCTGCCTTGGCCTCCTGCAGCTGCTGGCCTGATTTCATTCTTCTTTTTTCTCCAATTACAATGAAGTGTCTTAAAGAGGTTTGGAATCTCTTGAAGAAGGAAGATCTTTTAGTCAATACACCTTAACCGTGAGAAGTTGGTTTCAAGAATGACCCTAAGGGCTTCCCTCGTGGCGCAGTGGTTGGGAGTCCGCCTGCCGATGCAGGAGATAGCGGTTCGTGCCCCGGTCCGGGAAGATCCCACGTGCCGCGGAGCGGATGGGCCCGCTCTCACTTCATCCCAGCTTACCCTTCCCCCTCCCTGTGTCCTCAAGTCCAGTCTCTACATCTGCATCTTTATTCCTGAGCAGCGACTCCTGCAAGGGGTGGATACTTCCTTTTATGGTCAGGGAAATCCCCTAGTTTGAATATGATTTGAGTTTGATTCTGTGAAACCATCAGAATTTCCCACCAGAGATAAATGAGGAGATTCTGGCCTTTCTTAGTATGCATGATGAACACGGGTGTCCTGGCTGTACTTGCCAACCCTCCTATTTTACCCACCTATTTTTACCCACCTTCCTCCCTGTGAGTACCTTTGACCAACCTGCATACAGAATAAAGGATTCTCTTGTGGATTTCTTGAACTGTAAGCACATACAATGTCTCCGTTGGCTTGATTTAGTTTTTTTGGGTTTTTTTGTTGTTGTTGTTAACACCTTTATTGGCTTATAATTGTTTTACCGTGTTGTGTTAGCTTCTGCTGTATAACAAAGTGAATCAGCTATACATATACATATATCCCCATATCTCCTCCCTCTTGCGTCTCGCTACCACCCTCCCTATCCCACCCCTTTAGATGGTCACAAAGCACAGAGCTGATCTCCCTGTGCTATATGCAGCTGCTTCCCGTTAGCTATCTATTTCACCTTTGTTAGTGTATATATGTCCATGCCACTCTCTCACTTCATCCCAGCTTACCCTTCCCCCTCCCTGTGTCCTCAAGTCCGTTCTCTACGTCTTTATTCCTCTGCAGCGACTCCTGCTATGGATGGATACTTCCTTTCATGCTCAGGAATATCCCCTAGTTTAAATATGATTTGAGTTTGATCCTGTGAACCATCAGAACTTCCCACCAGAGATAAATGAGGAGATTCTGGCCTTTCTTTGTATGCACGGTGAACACGGGTGTCCTGGCTGTACTTGTCAACCCTCCTATTTTACCCACCTATTTTTATCCACCTTCCTCCCTGTGAGTACCTCTGACCAACCCTGAGCTCAGACTCCTGACCTATTACAGTGACTTTGTCAGTCTTTCTTTAAAAACGGACAGGTAATAAAATGGATTTAAGCTAGAAGCAGCAGCTCAGTAAGGGAAATAAAATCACCAGAAGTTATCTAATCACAGCCACAGCCATCCAGGGCTCTGTCTTATCTGCTGGGTCATAAGAATGGGACCTTCCTAAATTTGAAGGGCATCCAATCAAATAAGTACAGGTGTTTCTCCCCTCTGCCTCTCGGAGGGATTGCTAGGCAGTCTACCCAGTGTATACTAACTGCAAAACACTGTCATGGTCTTGAAACACCTATGTTCCAGGAAATCTTTTTGAGGTGCATGGGGAAGGTTTCTTTTTGACATCAAGCAAAAAATAAATCACCAAGCTCTTTGAGAATAGGGGTTTTTAAGAGGGCAGTAGAAGGAAGGAATGGGCAGAAAAGACCATCTCCTCTGAAGTGAAGGTCGTTTTTCCAAAAGAGTAGGATTTAGTCTCAGTTGAAGGAAAACACTTTTAAATAGCTGGGGCAGCTCCAAACTGCAGTTTAGGGAACGAGTGCTTCAAAAGAACAGTGCTTTAAAAGTCCTGGCAAGGCAGCAAGAGGATGAAGAGTTGGTTTTGCATAGTTCTGAACACAGGAGTAAAGAAGCAGAGGCATCTCTGACTAAAAGACCCTGAGATCCTATGGCATCAATGGGTCAGTTGCAGGGGGCAGGGGGTGTGGTGGGCGATATTCCTCTCTCAACGTCTCCCAGGGCATCCACCCCTCCCTACCCCACCTCCCTACTCCCTTCACCCTTCCTGCCTCCACTGTTGGGTCCCCAGGGACCGCACTTCTTAAGCTGGAGCGCTCAGACACCATCTCTGCAGTCTGGATTCTTCCTGGAGCCTGGCACGTTCTGGGACAGGAAGTCCTGGAACCTGGCACGTTCTGGGACAGGAAGGCAGCTCTGCAAGGCCGCTGGGTTGCAGTCGGACCTGGAGGCCTGGAGGGGAACTGGAGCCCTGAAGCCCACCCACGTCCTTGAAGCCAGGGGAGGAACACATCCTCCTAACAGTACTTCTCAGGGTTCAGCGGACTCCCCACCTGATGGTGATCCATACGCACTTGAGGCAGCAAGGACTGCCTCTAACTAGCCCCCTCGATTCCACCTTAAGGGTCCTCGCACATGTGTGAGAGCGCAGGCCCCGGATCTATGCACTCAGCTGAGGCCAAAGCTGCCGTGGTCCCTCCAGTCCCATCCCCCAGCCCCTCCTTCTGGGTCTGTATCTAATAGAAGAAAGAGCACAGAGGAATTGGCTCAATCAAGGGACCTGGGAGCCTGGGTATGAGTTTGAAGACCGACAACCTAAGGCGCAAATACATATTATTGGAAACTCTAGTCGGGTGTGTGTGGGGAGGTTAGGAGGCTGAGAGGCTGAGTCGACCTGGTGAATCCAGCTCCAGGACACCACACAGCTCCGCCCCCCTTTCCTTGCCATCAGACAAGGGGTGCCGCAACTCCAGCCGGGACTCTGCACTTCCCCTTCCCAGATTCTCCTCCAGAAGAGCAGGTGGCCCCCCTCTGAGGGCAGGGGCAAGACAACGGACCAAGTCCCCCTGCACTACGGCGCTACTGGAAGCTCTTCCTGAACAGCAGTGCTGGCTTGGAGCAAACCCGTGCACCTCCAAAGTTGGTCTCGTCCTGCAGCTGAGGGACGCAGGCTTTAAGTCAGCTGCCTTGGGTTTAAATCAATCAGCGCCCCCGTTAAGTCAGGTGACCCGACTTTAAATCACTGTGTGCCCCTCAAGCCTGCAACTTCAAAAGTTGGGAACTTCACTTTGATCCCAGCACCTAACATAGCTGAATGCACGCTGTAGTCATCCCCAAGCCTGGCTTAGAGGCAGGATATAAGGTAAGGGGATGGGCGTGCACACATGGTGATGAGGGTGTACTTCATGTACCAGAAGGGTCTACGCACTCTGGGGTACAGCAAGCTGTGCACGACGCAGCAGCTCCCTGGCAAAGCTGGTGATGCACAGGGAGAGCAGGCACACCCAGGCATGCAGAGGTTCCAGGATGGGAGCTGGGGCAGAGCAAGCCGGGATGCTGTGAAAACGGAGGATCTGAGCCTTCTTGAGAAAGGCAGACACAGAGGATGGATGAGAAACAAAGAACAGATGAAATATGGATTTGAAAAACACACGCTCCTCTTGAAATTGGGGTGGGAGGCACCCCAGATTTGAGTCTTCTTACTCCCCAGTACATAGTGCTATGGCATTTGCCCAATTACTTATAAAATTTACTGATAATATCTAACCCATAGAATACAGCATTTGTAGTGGTATTGCGTGTTAATGTTTCTATAGGAGAATAATCTTTTCTACAAGAAAAATGTACACTATCTGAAATAAATTAAAACCCCTCGTTATAAAGTACTGTATCAAACTTCCCTGGTGGCGCAGTGGTTAAGAATCTGCCTGCCAAGGCAGGGGACATGGGTTCGAGCCCTGGTCAGGGAAGATCCCACATGCCGTGAAGCAGCTAAGCCCATGCGCCAGAACTACTGAGGCTGCAGGCCACAACTACTGAAGCCCGCACACCTAGAGCCGGTGCTCCACAACAAATGCAGCAAGAGAAGCCACTGCAATGAGAAGCTCGCGCACGGCAACAAAGAGTAGCCCCCGCTCATCGCAACTAGAGAAAGCCCACCCAGAGCAACGAAGACCCAACACAGCCATAAATAAATAAATAAATAAATAAATAAATAAACTATTTCAAAAAGGTACTATATCATTCTGTACAACTTCTCTGGGAAGAACAGAGAGATGGTGTGGGAGAGTGAGGAAGACCAATATTTAGTGCACATGTCTCATGCAGGTGCTCTGCTGGCTCAGAGAGATTTATCCCCACTTTACAAAGGAGGAAATAAGGTCAGAGAGGTTTAGTAATTTTCCCAAAGCCAAACAGATATTGAGTGGCAAAACCAAGATCTGAACCAAGTCTGTTACCTTCAAAGCCTAAGTCCTCATCACAACAAAACTAAATTAATATTTACATTTATCAAATTACATTGCAACCTGGGGAGTTCTTGGCACAATCCTGAATAAGAGTGAGAAAGAAAAAAAAGCATTGTTCATACAGTCAACCAAAATTTTTGGAGCAGCTGCTAGATATCTGGCCCTTTTTGGGGTTCAACAGTGATCAAGACAGGAAGAGTCCTGCTTTCATGAACCATGTAGTGGGGAGGAGAGACGGGTGCAACTTGGCTGAGGGATTTCACCTTGCTGTGCCTCTGTTTTCTCATCTGGAAAATGGGATGGGTGTTCCTCATTTCCTGGGATTGTCCAGCCCTCACATTCTCTGATTCCATAAGAATCATCTGTTTTCCTGTTTCTTTAAAATTCATTCAGGCCATGAGCTGTAATGAATGTTGTTAGCTGCTCCCCAAATCACTCTATTCCCACCCTCTTCCTGTGATCAGCTCTTTCCCGAAACATGACTCACAATCAATCAAGTCACAGAACCTAAGGGGCACCCAGCAGAAAAATTGCAACCCTTGCTTCTCAGGAGCTCTGAGGTCTACCTGCCAGGTAAACTTAACTCACCTGGCACAAGGTGGCCATCCCTGGTTTCACATCAACATGATCTCAGGCACAAACCTCCTTGTTTTTCCATTTTGTCTTTAAGTTACTTGTTGAAACAACTGCACAAATATGAAAAAAGATATAAAATGAGGCATCTTCTTCCCCCAGTGCCTACTAATACATGATTTTCTGCCACCTTAGTGATAAAGAGAGAACATTTCAGCATTCTGCTGCCCTTATTATTTGTCATTTTTGTTGATATTTCTATTGAATACATCTTTCAATATTTTAACAATGGAACATTAATTTAGGTTGTTCCAGACCCAGCTTTTAGTGGTAAGGGTTTTGTTGTGCCTCTGTTTTCTCATCTGGAAAATGGGATGGGTGTTCCTCATTTCCTGGGATTGTCCAGTCCTCACATTCTCTGATTCCGTAAGAATCATCTGTTTTCCTGTTTCTTTAAAATTCATTCAGGCCATGAGCTGTAATGAATGTTGTTAGCTGCTCCCCAAATCACTCTATTCCCACCCTCTTCCTGTGATCAGCTCTTTCCCGAAACATGACTCACAATCAATCAAGTAACAGAACCTAAGGGGCACCCAGCAGAAAAATTGCAACCCTTGCTTCTCAGGAGCTCTGAGGTCTACCTGCCAGGTAAACTTAACTCACCTGGCACAAGGTGGCCATCCCTGGTTTCACATCAACATGATCTCAGGCACAAACCTCCTTGTTTTTCCATTTTGTCTTTAAGTTACTTGTTGAAACAACTGCACAAATATGAAAAAAGATATAAAATGAGGCATCTTCTTCCCCCAGTGCCTACTAATACATGATTTTCTGCCACCTTAGTGATAAAGAGAGAACATTTCAGCATTCTGCTGCCCTTATTATTTGTCATTTTTGTTGATATTTCTATTGAATACATCTTTCAATATTTTAACAATGGAACATTAATTTAGGTTGTTCCAGACCCAGCTTTTAGTGGTAAGGGCTTTGTTGTTATATTTCTATTATGTTTCCTTTAAAAATCATTATCCTATTTAAATGGATTAAGTCAATTTTATAGGCATTTATCATATGATATTGATGAAATTAATACATAGAGGGAAGTAGTACAAGTTGATTGGATTTGAGAACCTCTGTTAGCACAGTTAAGTATAAATATTACCTATATGTAAACCAAAGTACATGCCGAGTGAGATTCTCTGACTCTTTTTCACTGTCTGCCCCTCAAGCTTGTGAGAAATGGAATATTTCTTGCCATCTCAGTAAACAAAGGATGTCAGTCATAAGCACTTGCAGCCTTCCAGTGGGAGCCGGGCCCTGAGGAACTCAGGATATGCAAATACAGAATGCAGGCCCCAGAGAGCTGAGGTGCATATCAAAGGAAAGGAATTGGGTGAGCACAGACTCTGGCATCTTCCCATACAAAGGAAAGCACTGCATTCCTCACCTTGGAGAGCTGGTTTTCCTTAGCTGACAATCACCTTTTGATGTTCCCCATCACCTGCGCCAGCCCCCCGCCCTGTCCGCTCCTCCCGGTACTTTAGCTCAGGGAGAAAGGGGCACAGAGGGGCTCGGCTGAATAAGGGGCCTGCGAGCCTCGGGAGGAACTTTCGGCCGCTTTCCCCGCCGTCGGGAGGAGGGGCGCTGACGCTGCAGCCGGACCCTGCTCCTCCCTTTCCCCGTTTCCCCTCAAGACGCTCAGGCCGAGCCCCTCCCCACGCCCCCCAGGCCCCGCGATCCAGGCCGAGGGCAGGGGCGAGAGGAGGGACCGAAGTTCCCCGGGACCAGACGCCGGGGTCGCTCGTTCTGCACAGCGGCGGCGGTTGGCAGCGAACCCCTGCCCCTCAGAAGCTGCTCTTGCGCTGCCGCCCGGGCACCGGACCAGGCGGAGGGTCGGCGACCACTTACCCGGCTTACGACTTACGCGTACGCGTAAGTACACTACTTACACTTAACGACTGTCGCGGCTTCGGCCGCCGGGGCCCCTCCGCAGCCGGCAGCCTCAGTGAGGCCGCCGTCCCCTCGGGCCCCGGGGCAGTTCCGTGACGGCGGAGGGAAGAGACCCCGAGCCGGGAGTTCCAGCTCTGCGAAAACGCGGGCTCCGTTTTGGGCACAGCGGGTGGGACCGCTCTGCCCCGAGACCTTCCGGGAGGGAGGGGGGCGACGGGGGAGGGAGCCACCAGGAGCGCAGGGCCCCGTCGGGGGTCCTGGAGGGGCGGCCCGGCCTGGGGGCCCCGCCCACTGTGGCCACAGCGCAGGCCTTTTTCCTGGAATCCTACACAAAAAGTCAGAAGGATACACGGTCTACAGTAAATATTCACAAATGATTGTTGCTGCTGTGCTTACTATCCTATTAAACGTGTGGACTCCATAAAACACTTTAAGTTCAAAATTAAATACGAATTTTTTTTTTTTTTTTTTTGCAGTACTTGGGCTCCTCACCGCTGTGGCCTCTCCCACTGCGGAGCACAGGCTCCGGACGCGCAGGCTCAGCCGCCATGGCTCACGGGCCCAGCCGCTCTGCGGCATGTGGGATCCTCCGGGACCTGGGCACGAACCCGTGTCCCATGCATCGGCAGGCGGGCACCCAACCACTGCGCCACCAGGGAAGCTCCGAAATACGAACTTTTACCTTTTTAATTATGTCTCTTCTATTCACAATTGTCGTTAATGAATCAGAGACTGTGGCATCACTAGTTAAAAATGAGCTTGTTAAAAAAAGAGAACTCAGGCCCACCGGACCTACTGAATCACAATCTGCAATTTTACAATCTCTCCAGTGTACTTGTGTACCCATGAATAGTTGAAGGGTACATTTCTACCTCGACATGTCCTTTCTGTCTGAGAAATACACACATTTTATCCAGTTTGATATAAATAAAACACTCAAAAATGCATATGCCTGTGTTGAAACCATCATTTTATCATTTCTTTTCCAGATAAGTATAGTTTCTATACTGGTTTTGTGGATCTCATGCCATAGTCTTTTTCTGTAGTTAGAAATACAGAAAGTTACTTTGTAAAAAAAAAAAAATATATATATATATATTAGTGGATAATTGAGGACACACTTCTAAATTAAAACCACTTCTCTTAATTTGCTGTTTTCTTCTTGGGTCACATTATGAACTCTTCCCGTGGCCACATGACATGTGTACTTTTAATTTCAGGGACTGCTGACATTCCAGGATGTGCCCATAGATTTCTCTCAAAAGGACTGGGAATGCCTGGACCAAGATCAATGGTAATTGTACAGGGATGTGATGTGAGAAAAGTATAGGGACCTGCTCTCCTTGGGTGAGGATACCTTCCTTCTAGAATTCCTTACCCAACCACAGGGTTTAGAGTCCTTCATTTGTAGAATGTCTCCTGGAATCTTCTGCTTCCTACAACAGGATTTCAGATTGCAACGTTTCAGGAAAGATTGGGAGTTTGTGGGTATAATTTATCTTATTCTTTGAAAATTGCAGCCTCCTTTTTAATATACTTTGTAACTGCTTGGGATGTGTCTATATGAACAGTGTATTATATGCTTCTGTTATAGTCCTTACAATATTTTATTCTCTTATTTTCTGTAACAAACTTCCATGGATTCTTTGGGCTTAAGGTGTATTAAAAGGGAGACTGCGATTCTGGGACTTCCCTGGTGATACAGTGGTTAAGAATTCACCTGCCAATTCAGGGGACACGGGTTCGATCCCTGGTCCGGGAAGATCCCACGTGCCACGGAGCAACTAAGCCAGTGGGCCAAAACTACTGAGCCTGCGCCCCACAACTACTGAAGCTGGTGTGCCTTGAGCCCGTGCGCTATTTTTTTTTCTGGAGAATAAAACGACCTCTGAGTGATTACAATTTAGACCAGCTAGTCAAAATGCTTTATCACCTGTTCTTCTCAAACACCGATCAATGGAACAAGTTTTACTAGGGATAACAGTATAATTGTATTCTAGAGTTCATAACGGCAATATGGTTTATGACTTTGATGCTGGATCATGACAATTCAATGGTATAACTGCTATTAATTGTCTCTTTGTTCAACGATTAACCTCATCCTAAAAATATGTTTATAATCAACATTTTTTCACAAATTACCCAATTAAATTCACCATAACATTCCTCATATTAACTAAATGGAAAATCCTAGGCTATATAACTCGTCCGGGAAGATCTTACGTGCCCCGGAGCAACTAAGGCAGTGGGCCACAACTACTGAGCCTGCGCACCACAACTACTGAAGCTGGTGCACCTTAAGCCCGTGCACCGTTTATTTTTGGAGAATAAAACCACCTCTGAGTGATTAAAATTTAGACCAGCTAGTCAAAATGCTTTATCACCTGTTCTTCTAAAACACTGATCAACGGAACAAGTTTTACTAAGGATAACAGTGTAATTGTATTCTAGAGTTCATATGGGCAATATGGTTTATGACGTTGATGCTGGATCATGACATTTCAATGATATAACTACTATTAATTGTCTCTGTTCAACGATTAAAGTCTCACGTGATCTGAGTTCAGTCTGGAGTCATCCTGGTTGGTTTCTGTGAATGAGCTTCACATTCAAAATACTCACTCACTGGAGCTCCAGGGACAGTAGCATAGACAATCTCATATGAAGTAATGTAGCAGTTATTCTATTCTCAGTCTTACTGATAAATGGATCATTTACACTTTCAACAGTAATTATTACACAAGAACACCTATGACTAATTTTGTCCTGACCCCTACTCAGAATTTGATTATCTCCACAGTAGCAGAAATCCAATGAAGCCCCACCTGATTTAACAGAAGTAGAATCAAAACCTGTATATGTCTTCAATGTAGAAAATGTAGCAGGCCCATTCACCCCGTCCTTCCTAGAGAATATGTCAATTTCCTTATAATAAACATTTCCACAACAATCCATTTTTAGGAGCATTCGACCATCCCTAGGTGCCCGAATTATATACAGCCCAAGTCATCATTAAAACACATCTAACAATCTCCTTTCTATGAACTTGAGCATCCTGCCCACAATTTTGATATGATCAAAGTAATATCTCTTATAAAATTTTTTTACTACTAACATTAGACCGATGTATATGAGAGTTTTCACTACCTGTCATCATACCAGACAACCCACCACAAACTTAAGAAATATGTCGACAAAACAGTTACTTTGATAGAGTAAATCATAGAGGTTTCAGTGCTCTTATTCCTGGAATTGAATTCTTCCTAAGAATTTTACATTCTCCATGTTACCACATTACACCACATGCTATATACTAAGGTTCTCTAAGTAAGCTTCAGGCCCATACCCCCAAAATGTTGTCGTATATCCTTCTTGTACTAATAAACTCTCATTGTTTTTACTATCATTCTACTGACCATTATCTCAGGAAATATGATTGTATAACAAGCTCACACTGGTTAATGGTATCCCCATTTTAATAAAAAACACCAACCCATAAGCTACAGAGGCCTCCAACAAATATTTCCTAAAACAATCCACCACATCAATACTACTTATAATGGCTATTATCATTAATCTAATATACTCTGGTCAAAGAACACAATGAATAACAAAAATCTTTAATCCAGCAGCATCCACCCTCATGACAATCACCCTTGTCACAAAAGTAGGATTTTCCCCATTTCACTTCTGAGTGCCTCAAGTCACACAAGGCATTCCATGAACAGCAGACCTGATGCTATCAACATGATAAAATTGCACCATTATCAGTTTTATATCACATGTCACCATCCATCAACCTAAATAAACTATTAATCATAGTGATATTATAAGTTGTAGCTGGAGGCTGAGGCATACTTAGCCATACTCACCTGGAAAAAATTACTCTCTCCTCATCAATTACCCATATAGGATGAATAACACTATTATAATGTATATTCAGATTATAACACTCTTAAACATACTAATTTATATCATAACAACACTCTCTTCTTCTTACTTATGCCCAGATCAAGTACTACAAGAGTATCATTATCACACACATGAGGTAAAACACCTCCCATCACAATCCTTTTCCTCACCATTATAGTATCATTAGGACATCGCCCATCACTATCAGGGTTTTTACCCAAATGAATACTTATCTAAGAGATAACAAAAATGACAACATCATTCTACCAACATTAATAGCCATCATAGCAGTCCTCAGCATATATTTCTACTT
>NC_041217.1:41743187-41747312 GCF_002837175.3 Physeter macrocephalus
AGTTCAGACCAAGAGCTTTCAAAACCCTAAACAAGTAAAATTTACTTAATTCCTAAAAATAAGGATTGCAAGACTTTATCCTACATCAATTGAATGTAAAGCAAACATTGTAATTAAGCCAAATCTTTAAGAGATTGATGAATTTTAACCCTAGGAAAATTTAGTTAACAGGCAAATCCTCTAGTCAACTGGCTTCAATCTACTTTTCCTTCATTTGAGAAAGAAAAAAAGAAAAAAAGGCAGGAAAATCACCGGCAGAGTTGAAGCTGCTTCTCTGAGTTACAATTCAATTTGTTGATTCACCACAGGGCTTGCAAGAAAGAGGGCTCAATCTCTGTCTTTAGATTTTCAGTCGAATGCTAGCTCAGTCATTTTACCTCTGTTCATACACTGCTGATTATTTTCAACGAATCACAAAGATATCGGCACTTTATATTTACTATTTGGTGCTTGAGCTGGAGTAGTAGGCATCACCTTAAGTATATTAATCCAGGCTGAGCTATGCCAACCTGGAGCGCTACTTGGAGATGCACAAATCTGTAAGGTGGTCATAACAGTCCCTGCACTTGTAATAATTTTCTTTATTGTTGTACCCATTATATTGCAGGGTTTGACAACTCACTTGGGCCACTAATAACTTGGACACATGAGGTAGCATTTCCCGCAATAAAACACGTAAACTTTTGACTACTTCCCCCATCATTCTTACTCCTACTCATATCACCAGTAGTAAAAGCTGGTTCTGGTACCAGTGGGCCGTGTATTCAGCTCTAGCCTGCAATCTGGCCAACGCAGCAGCCTCTGTTGACCTACCCATTTCCTCCTTATATTTAGCAGTTGTCTCTTCAATTCTTGTGCTATTACTTTTATTACTACAGTCTTTCATACAAAACCAGCAGTCATATCCCAATACCAAACACAATTATGTGTTTAATCTTCCCCAAATATAGCCATATTACTATAATTACCACTCTCAGTCCGAGCAGCCAGAATTGCCATACTCTTAAGAGATAGAAATCTCAACACTACTTTCTTTGACACTGCAGGAGGAGACCGAATCCTATACCAACACCTATTTTGATTATTTGGTCACACTGAAGTCTGTATTCATGGCCTACCAGGGTTTGTTATAAACTCACATATCATTACATACTATTTAGGACAAAAAGTGCCTTTCAGCTATTTGGGAATAGTATGAGTCATGCCCACTGGCTTTTTAGGATTTCTCTTGTGGGCCCATCATATATTTACCATAGGGATAGCTGTCCACTCAGGAGCATACTTTGCATCAGCTACCGTAATTACTTGTATCCCTACATGAGTGGGCTTTCTCTGGTTGCAGTGAGTGGCAGCTACTCTTCGTTGCAGTGCATGGCCTTTTCATTGCAATGGCTTCTCTTTTTGCAGAGCACGGCCTCTAAGCGCGTGAGCTTCAGTAGTTGTGGCTTGCAGGTTCTAGAGGGCAGGCTCAGTTGTTGTGGTGCACGGGCTTTTTGCTCTGCGGCATGTGGAATCTTCCCAGACGAGGGCTCAAACCCGTGTCCCCTGCATTGGCAGGCGAATTCTTTACCACTGCATCACCAGGGAAGTCCCTGGTTAGCAACTGTTCATGGAGGTAATATTATAAGACCTCCCACTATATTATGAGTTTTAGGCTTTAGTTTTTCTTTTTACAGTAGGTGGTTTGACAGGAATCATCTCAGATAACTCATCCCCGGACATTGTCCTCCAGGATACATACTATGTAGTAGCACACTTCCATGACCTAATGTCCATGGGATTAGTCTTCACTATTATAGGAGGCTTCCTACACTCATTCCCACTATTCTCAGGTTATACAGTTAACTCAGCATGAGCAAAAATTCACTTCAGAAGTATATTTGTAGTCGTAAATATGACTTCCTGCAGCACTTTCTTAGCCTCTCAGGAATGTCACTACGTTAGTCTGAGTACTCTGTGGCACACACAACATGAAATATTTTGTCTTTAGGCCCATTCATCTCAGTAGCAGCAGTAATGCTAATAATAATCTTCATACTTTGAAAAGCATTTGCATCTAAACAAGAAGTCTTAGCAGTGGAAACTGCTACTCCTAACCTAGAATGGTTACACAGATGTCCTCCACCATATCCTATGTTTCAAGATCCTACCTATGTAAATGTAAAATAAGAAAGGTCTCAAGTTCTTTTCAACCACTTTAAAGCCAACACCATAACAATTATGTCTTTCTCAATAAATGAGATAAAAGTAAAAAGTAATGTAGCTTTGTCAAAGTTAAATCATAGGCTAAAATCCTGTATATCACTATGGCATATAAATTTCATCTAGGCTCTCAAGATACAACATCACCGATTATGGAAGAACTTTTACATTTTCATAATCACACATTAATAGTGATTTTTAAAATAAGTTCTCTAGTCCTCTATATTATTTCACTAATATTGACAACTAAACTAACTCATATACATACAATAGATGCACAGGTAGAGAAAATTTGAACAATTTACCATCCATTATTGTAATCTTAATTGTACTATCATCATGGTGAATCCTTTACATGATACATGAAATCAATAACTCTTCCCAAACCATAAAAAGTATGGGTCAGTAATGATACTGAAGCTACAAATACACAGATTGTGAAGATTTAAAGGTTGACTCCCCTGTAATCCCCACATCAGGGCTAAAACCAGGAGAATAATGTCAAATAGAAGTCAACAACTGAGGAGTTAGAGATAGTCATTGAATATTAGTTTCATCTGAATTTGTTGTACACTCCTGAGCTATTCCTTTTTAGGCCTAAAAAGAGCTGCTATCCCAGGACGCCTAAATTAAAGAATCTTAATACCAAGAGGACCAGGCCTATGCTGTGGACAATGATCAGTAGAGTTCTTTTTCCTGAGTTCAAAGACAGGCCAGAGGGATATGGAGGAGATATGGGGTGAATCTGGAGCCCATGGGGATGCAGTCTCCAAGCTCCAGGATAGGAATGGGGTCTCTGGGGTCCCAGGCCACCCACTACATCCTCCCGAGCAGGATCTTGGCAACATTCCCTGTCAGGGATGAGGCAACCTAGCACTTGTCAGACCCCGATGTTGTGTCCTAAGTGGGCCCCATGCTCTGGGGACCACACCCACACTCTTCAGGTCCATGCTTCAGGGTCCTTCGTGCCTCAGGAGTAGAGACCACACAGCAAGCATTTCCCTCTCCAACGATCAGGAGGAGGGGAGGAGAGCAGGGACACCAGGGGAATCTCACTCAGACAACAACACCCAGGGATGCCAGCAGGGACAGTGATGATGCAGATGAGGCACAGACCAAGAGATGGGACCAGAGGACCCAAAAGGCAGCCTGTCAGGTCCTGGCTCAACTGCACCCCGGACACCTTTGTCCCTCATACACCCCCTTCCTCATACACCCCCTCTTTAAATGCAGATTCTTCAGATGCAAACAGGCAGATGTTCAGACTGAAAGTCAGCTCTTCCAAAATTCCCCATCAGCAAACACTGCAGGATTCCCCTCCAGTGGGGACCCTGGAGTTGACAACTCAGGGACTGAAGTGGATATCGGGGCCATGGCCAGTGGGAGGGGATGGGGAGGGAGACTTTCATGGTTGTGGAATTTTGGTTTTGCAAGATGCAAAGTTCTAGGCATGGTGGTGATGGCTCCACGAGACAGTGAATAGATCTGATGCCTCAAAAACGTGCACTTAAAATGGTGATGATGGTAAAGGGTATGTGACATGTGTTTTATTTCACTTAGAATAAATTCTTAAAATAATGTCTTGTTAATTGAGATTCCATTTCGACTCCCGTTCATCACAAATGTCGGAGGCCCAGACACAGTCTGCTACCTTAGGGGCCATCACGGTACCCTCACATGGCACATGGGAGACCATTCTCAGTGGGGCCTAGTCTGTGCTCACCTGACCTCTGTCCAGGGGGACCCAGCCAGTGGTGACCCCCACAGATTAGACATATGATATGCTATGGTATTAATATGACACCATCAAACGTTGTCACTCACCAGAACACAGAGCAGCAACCCACTCAAACATGCATGACCTCATATGAATGTGACAAGATTAAGGGAAGAAAAGGAACCACAGGTTAATCAGGGCAACAC
>NC_041217.1:41748343-41755542 GCF_002837175.3 Physeter macrocephalus
TGAACAATATCGTTGTCATTAAACATTTCAACAGGCAAAACAGAAATGTTACCAGTGTCTCTGGCCACCTGATGGTCAGGATCCACGTGTGATCCAAGAACTTCTTAGAGTGCAGCCCAGTCTGCTGCCAGGACAGACAAGAAGTGGCCTGATTCCAGCCTCCCAGGCTTCCAGAAGGAGGCGGCGGTACAGGAAGCCCAGGTAGGACAGTCCTGCATGGTCTGGGCCGGGAGAACTGGTCTGTCCATTCCGCTGGCCGATTCCGGGCGGGGCGCTCAGGGCCGCTGAGAGCCCTGCACTCAGGTCCTGCTTCCCTGCAGCGTGTGCGTGTGTGTGCGTGTGTGTGTGTGTGTACAGGGGGCAGTGGCTGACAGCTCCCATAGCTCCCGTCCCGGGAACCAAAGACCGCGCTCCCTTCGAGGGGAAGCACGGGGAGAGGTAGGGGCACAGAAGCCGTTGGAGAGGAGAACCCACCGCGGAACTCCTTGCAAACTGGCTTGCCCCACCTGGCGACCCGAGAGGCAATCGTGGGCCGCATGCCACCCCCCATCCCCCCACCCCCGAGGGCAGGTTGCCTGCTCTTTCAACAGCACAGGGTCTCACATGAAGGAGACCAGTGGGGAGAGTCACGGCCCCACTCCTGATGGTGAGTTTGGGGAGAATGAACCCCCTTGACTGGACGATGGGACCCTGTGAGGAAAGAGGTGACAGCCGCATCCAAGTCGGGGCCTGGCTGAGAGATGGGAACACAGGAGCCGAGTTCAGGGACTGGAGGCCAGGCCAACAGGAGGGGCATCCCCAGCCCTGGCCAGGCTCTCCAACTGTGACATTGTAGCTTATACGGGACCCGGGGCAGGTGACTGAATGTAGTCGGGTCTAAGGTGGACCCTGAATGGGGCTTAATGAAGGTGTGAAGGATGTTACTGAGACAGTGACAGTCATTGGAATACAGAAACTCTGTCAGGACATCCTGCTCCCTCCGTTTCAATCCCTGAGATCTCTGAACTTTACGTGTCTACGCAGGATTGTTAGAGCAGGTGCGTGCGGACATATCTGGGGCACAATTCAGCCTGCAACCAACTTGCAAGTGGTTCCAGCAAACACACAGGTGTGTGCACAGGCAGGCACAGCACACACCCAAATATATGCACGTGCACATCACAAATATATTCACACACTATCATGTGAAGACACACGCACGCATATGCCCATGCACACACTAATGTGTGCAAGTGCACATACCCATGCACATGCACAGCATATGTACGCAAACAGGCACATGCTCACACATAGTACAAACACAGGGAATAAAGTGAATCCTTTTTCTTAGTTTTGATGTTTTTCACAATAAAAAGTTTAAGAAAAAAGTTAATGGCAAATGACTTTTGATTCATAGGACTTTCTGACGTCATTCCACAATTATTATGACAGGAGAAATGAATGTAGATATTACATGTGTCCACTAATGGATGAATGGAGAACAAAAACACGGTCCATCAATACAAGGGAATGTTATTCAGCCTGAAAAGGAAGGCAATTCTGACACAGGCTGCAGCAGGGTTGGACCTTGAGGGCATTATGCTCAGTGATGTAAGCTAGACACAAAACAACACACAGTGCTGGATCCACTCACACAAGGCCCCTAGAGCAGTCGGAAACATAGAGACAGAAAGTAGGATGTTGAGTGCCAGGGGCTGAGGGAGGGAGAATGGGGAGTGAGTGTTTAATGCGGACTGTTTCACTGTTGCAAGATGAAAAAGTTCTGGACGACAATGGCAGTCAGGTTTGCACAACAGTGTGAATTATTTCTTGACCCTGAAATGTGCACTTAGAAATGGTTAAGATACTAAATTTTATGTTATGTGTTTTGGACCACAATTTTTAAAACTTTTTTAAAAACAACAGGAAACAGTCCATGAATACCACAAGATGCACAACTTCACTAACAACCAAGAGATTGAAACTATAAGAAAAATACTGTGCATACACCTACCAGAATGGCAGACATGAAAGACATAGTATCAAATATCAGCAGGCTGTGGGGCAATGGAAAGCCTGGTACGCAGCGGGGGGATGCAACCACTTCTGAAACAATCGGGCCTCAGAGAGCGAAGTCCATGCACACAGACCCAACGGCCCTGCAACAGGACACACGGACATGGACTCTGCAGCTGCAGGAGCCAAACCTGAAAGAACCTGAAGGCCATCACAAGCGGATGCAGAAATGAACCATGCACTCTCCTACGAAGGAATATTCCACAGCAATGGAGTATATTTTGTTTAAAGGTAGTAAAACTATAAAAATTATTTTAAAAAATACTGTATTCACAAGATGAAAGAATCTCATGGACACAATGCTGAGCCATCAATAGCAATAAAGCAGCATGCACGGTACACGCAATTACCAACTTAGGAACTAGGCAAAGCTGGGCTGCGTTGTGTAGGAACGTGTCCCTGGGCGTAAACTCTGAGGACAAGTCACTGACACAAAATCAGGAGAACAGCTACCTCACGGTGGGGAGGAGGCTGTGACGAGGGAAGGGCACTCCTCGGTGTCCACTCATGTTCTGTTTCTTGATCTTTATTATTATTATTTACATGTATATAACCTAATCCTTAATATGTACTTACAGCTTATCATTTTTGTTTAGTAAAAAGGGAGTCTCCCCAACAAAGTAGAAGGAGACCTGATTCTCCCAGGGAAGAAAAGGAATAGTTTCTACCAGTGAAATCTCGATACCATGGCTGCTTCAACCATCAAGCCTGACAGCAACTCCCTGTTGCTGATGCTGAGAGGGGCATCGGGGCCACGACACTCAGAAGGATGCTCGGGGGCCTCAGTCCTGGGTCACTGCCTCTGAGGAGTCCACGGCACCTGGTCAAAGTTCTCAGTCATTCTGTGCACGACGCTTTTGCCTTGGTTGCTCTGGCACAGCTCGGCCGGCACCATCGCTGGGAGAGAAAGAAGAAACGTGCAGAAGAGGGAACCGGGCTCAAAGCTGACCCACCTCCTTCTACAGAGACGATGTCACAGTCCCTAAGAGAGGACAGCAAGACCACAGAATCCAGCCTCTCTGCTTGAGGCCTGGCCACACTAGCGCCCCACGCTTCTGATGCCACAGGGAGAATTTCCCAAGGTGCCCTCAGACCACCTGGTTGGACACATGGGGCTTTCAGACACACAGGTCCAGTCTGACCCCGAACCTCTGCTGTCACATTCTGGAGGTGGGCCTGGAAGCCTCCAGGTTTTCACTCTTTGATAACAGTTTTATTGAGATTGAATTTTTATACCACACAGTTAACCCATTTTAAGTATTAAGCTCAGTGTATTTTTGCATATTCACAGGGTTGTGCAGCCACCAGCACAATGCATTTGACAACATTTCCATCATCTCCCCAGAAGCCCACTCTTTAGAGGTCACCCCTCATTTCCCACAACCCTGGAATCCCCAGTCCATTTTCTGTCTCTGTGGGCTTGCCTGTTCTGGATGTCTCATGTAAGTGGAATCCACTAATTGTCTTTTTCTGTCTGGCTTCTCTCACTGAGCATCATGTGTTCGAGGTTCATCCACATCATAGCCTGTGTCAGTGCTTCACTCATTTTCCATGGCTGGATTACCCTTACCCTCTCTGCTTTTAACTCTATAATTAATTGTGTCTCCCTGCCTGCACCGCACAGGGATGATGAAGATCTCACCTTCTGTCATTCTTGGGCTGTAAGTTGAACTTTTAACCAACACCAAGGGGTCCTGTGCAGAGGCTGAAAGCCCAGCCGCACAGGGTGCACCGTTGCCCTGTGTGACCAGAGCCCAGGAGGAAGGGTGAGATGGGCCTGCCTGTTTACAGGACCAACATCCTACGGTCTCATTGGAAACCAACTCGCTCATCAGCGTCTCTTGAGAGCTGTTCCGCACCGTGCCAAGCGGGCAAGACACACGGGTCAGGGACCAAGGTGCTGCCTTCAGTTCAGGCCCACTCATACTAACTGTCTAGTTGGAAAGTGCTGAGGCTCCAGGGGATGTTCCTTTCTGCTTTTTCCAGATTCTTGGGGCTCCAGGCATCCCTGGGCTTATGGCTGCACCCCTCCCATGTCTGCCTTCATCTTCATGTGGCTTCCTCTCTGTGTCTGTGTCTCCACTAACCATATAAGCACGCAGTTACACAGAATTGGGACCACCCTAAGGCCCCTGTCTCACCTAGTTACACGACCAGGCCCTACTTCCAAATGACGTCATGTCCCGAGCCCCTGAGGTCAGGACATGGATGTCTCTTTCCCTGGGGGGTACACAATCCCCCTTCAGTCTGAGATAAGTGTAATGTTGCCCAGGAAACAAGCAAGACCCTTACCTCAGCCAGCCCCTCGAAGAGGTCTCAGCCTGCCTGGTCTCTTGGAAACTGACGGGGCAGGAGAGTGCGGCTCAGGACCCGAGTGTGAAGGACTCCAGGAAGCACCCGTGTGAGGCTCCCCTTCGCAGCGGCAGCACTGGACCAGCTGATGAGGCCCAGCAAGGCAACCCCGAGCTCCTTAGAGGGCTCGACCCACGTGGCCTGGGGGCGACAGGCAGCAGGGAGTGGGTGTGTGAGGAAGTGTATGTGACGGGCCTGCAGTGAGCAGGTGAGCACAGCTGTGTGTGTCACATCAGGCACACTTGATGGGTCAGCAGTGAGCACACATGGCTGAGATCAGCTGAGGTACACACTCACGTGATCAGCTTCACGTGGCGTCTTAGCGGGCAGGGCACCCCAGGGCTGCAGTGCTGCCACGGGCCCGAGCCACCGACCCTGCCTGGTGTGGAGCTTCCCTCCTCCACCACGGGCCCAGCAGCTCCCAAATCAGCAACTGCGCAGTGGCTGCACCTGCGCAGGGTACTTCCCCTGAGCAAGTACTTCTTGAAGAGGGTCACCTCCGTGGTGACGGTGACCTTCCTCTTCTGCTGCTTCAGCGGGGGCCCCCCTGCCAGTGCCTGCTTTCACCAAGGCGTCTCTGCCGCAGAGGGTCTGGTCCCTGCACCTGAGACCAAAGAGAAGGACTTGAGGGGCTGCGCATTCTCCCACCAGGAGCCTCATATCCAGGGGGGCCAGCGGCGGCATGTCAGAAACACAGGACTGGGCATTCTGGTTCACCTTCCCCCTACACGGTGGGCGAAAGGACAGCCACGTGGGACCTCAGACCATGTAGGACAAGGCACGTGTCGAGGACCAGTGAGTGTCCATTGTTGCAGCACGTCCATCCTCCGTCGGGCCGGCCCCCCTCCCCCGAAGGCTGGGTCTATTAACATAGGGGACCCTGGAAGGGCGTTTTCTGTCTGGTGGGCTCACTGAAGCTGGGTGTTTGGGGGACATGGGGCAGTCTGCAGCCCCGGTGAAGACATTGTTCTCTCCAGGGAAATGAGGTGGACACTCAGTCCCCTGTCTGTGGATGGTCTAGTCCTCTGGGTGTCATGTTTTTCTTGGGGCTCACTGGGGCTTTATCCTCACTCCGTGGGGTACAGGAGGGGAGGGATGGACACGTCCTGGGCTCACTGTGCCTGGGCTCCTGGGGAGGACCTCTCTGACCCACATGTTCACAGGCCTCAGTCACCCCTGCTCGACACCCCCTCCATAGACTCGGCAAGAGGACCTGCCCTGTGAAACGGGGCGCCTGGGTCAGGGGGCTGGTGCGTCCCTTCTCAGATGGCCACACTCAGGTCTCGGGGTGGGTGCGGTGGCCTGTGGCCACTCGCCGAGGTCACCTCGGTGCTGCAGCTCCTTTCTGGGGTCTGAGATGCCCCTGGGGTGGCTGGGGGAGGGGGAGGTCGCCGTGACAGGGACGTGTGGGATGGGAGTCCTGGGGCCTGGGTCCCTCCCCGAGGAGGAGTGAGGGTCCTGCTCCGAGTGGGGGCAGCCAGTGACGGTCCTGGGTGTCAGCAAGCACAGCGCCGCGCCCCGCAGGTCGGGTGTGGGAATCCTGCGGCCCCGGCACAGAACACCAGACAGGGGCGGGGTTGGGACAGGGGACGCGTCCTCTCAGGCCTGGAGCCTGAGGTCAAGGTGCTGGGGGCCGCTCCTCCGCGGGTTCTCGGGTCAGTTGAGCCCGGGCCACTGCCAGCCCCGTCTCCGTCTCTGCCGTGACACCGCCTTCTCCCCCGTGTGCCTGGGTCCAAATGCCCCAATGAGGACGCCCGCACACAGCTCAGTGACCTCGTCTCACCCGGGCAGCTCTGCGGTGGCCCATCTGCACACCACGTCCCATTCTGAGGTCCCGGGGAGTCCGTCTTCCGGGGCCTCTCGTGCTGAGAATCCTCTTGGTGGACACAGCTCGTGGAGCGTGTGGGCCCCAGGCCGGAATCCAGGAGCCTCACGCAGGAAGCGGTGTCCTGACTCGGGGAGAGCGGACGGACAGGCAGGGTGAGAGGGAGGCCGGGGGCGCTCAGCCCTGCCCTCCGGGGAGGGGCGGTCTCTAGAGGGCCGGGGGGAGCGGGCGGTGGTGGGGGGATGGGACACAGCGGTCAGAGGTGGGCGGCCGGGGATGCGACGGCGGGGCCACTTAGGGGCAGAGGCGCGGGGGCCTCAGGGATGCCCTCTGTCTGCTCCTACGACGGCGGCCGGCCGCGGGCTCCCGGCCACGTGGGGCCACACGTGGAGGCGTTTGAAGACACACCCCAGGGCCGCCTTCGAGAAGGGCCTTGTGCCTGGGGACAAGGAGCCTCCAGCCTGCCGGGGAGTGTGTGGGGCTGGTGGCCTGCGGGGCTGCATGCAGGGCCTGGAGGAGCTCGAGGTGCCTGCTCCAGGCCTCACCTGGTCCCGGACGGAGGGCGGCTGCCCAGGGCCTCCGGCTTCGGGCACCGCCCTGGGCTTGGAGGAGCCAGCGGGTCCCCTGAGCCGTCACTGCAGCCAGGGTGAGGCTGCTGAGCGTCCGGGGCCGGAGCACGGCCTGTGGGTAGGAGGGGAGTGGGGAGGTCGCAGGACAGCAGTGGGGCGCCCGCATCAACAGAGGCGGGTCATCCACTGGACATACGACAGGAGCGAGCGCGACAGCAAGGCAGCGCGACGCCCACCTCGGGTGGGGAGGCGGCTGCGTGTCCTCCACCTTCAGCACCCAGATGTGTGTGTAGAGATGCTCGTCCAGATACCGAGGGGCTCTTTCCTCCCATGCCTTGTGTCTCATCATCTGGCAGGTGTGGGGGTCCTGGGGCGACCGTGACAACATGCCACAAGCC
>NC_041217.1:41757303-41761188 GCF_002837175.3 Physeter macrocephalus
CGTTTGAAGACACACCCCAGGGCCGCCTTCGAGAAGGGCCTTGTGCCTGGGGACAAGGAGCCTCCAGCCTGCCGGGGAGTGTGTGGGGCTGGTGGCCTGCGGGGCTGCATGCAGGGCCCGGAGGAGCTCGAGGTGCCTGCTCCAGGCCTCACCTGGTCCCGGACGGAGGGCGGCTGCCCAGGGCCTCCGGCTTCGGGCACCGCCCTGGGCTTGGAGGAGCCAGCGGGTCCCCTGAGCCGTCACTGCAGCCAGGGTGAGGCTGCTGAGCGTCCGGGGCCGGAGCACGGCCTGTGGGTAGGAGGGGCGTGGGGAGGTCGCAGGACAGCAGTGGGGCGCCCGCATCAACAGAGGCGGGTCATCCACTGGACATACGACAGGAGCGAGCGCGACAGCAAGGCAGCGCGACGCCCACCTCGGGTGGGGAGGCGGCTGCGTGTCCTCCACCTTCAGCACCCAGATGTGTGTGTAGAGATGCTCGTCCAGATACCGAGGGGCTCTTTCCTCCGATGCCCCGTGTCTCATCATCTGGCAGGTGTGGGGGTCCTGGGGCGACCGTGACAACATGCCACAAGCCGGGGGGGTCACAACAACAGAGATTTCTCTCTCTCAGCTCTGGACGCTGGAAATGCACAGTGAAGGTGTGGTTGGTTCCTTCTGGAATTTCAGGGAATCTGCCCTGGCCTCTCCCGGCTTCTCTGGTCTCCAGAAATCCTTGGCACCCCTGAACCTGGGGCTGCATCACCCCCACCTCTGCCTCCATCGTCACGTGGCTTCTCCACTGTGTCTGTGTCCAGATTTCCCTCTTCTTATAAGGACACCAGCTGCTGGATTTAGGGCTCTCCCTAATCCAGCATGACCTCATCTTAAGCACATCTGCAGAGACCCTGTTTCAGAAATAAGGCCTGATTCTGGGGTCAGAACGGATATAAATTGGGGGCGGGGGGACACTACTGAACCCACAGTAGTAAGTGAGGTGTTAGCGGATGGAGGGAACAAGAAGTGTCCACCGAACTGACAGGGCATCATGAGACCGAAAACCGAGGCAGGCAGCTCCAGGTAATTAATGGATCAGTTTATTATTGGGTAGTTTACTCACAGGGTGGGATTGCGATGTGGTGGACAACGATCGGAAGCATGTGCAGCCGCGCTCTGCATGACCAAAGGGTCACCGCGACAATTTATGCTTCACTTGTGGGCGGGGCGTGCTTGGAAACAGGACATACATTCCTAAGTCAAGGTTCATGAATGGGTAACTGGCCTCATGGGTGCCGGGAACAAGTCAGTGATGGTCGTCCTTATTTGGGGACTAACAAAGCATAGAGGCCACCTGGCCCTGATAATTACTAAACAGCCTCTATTAACTAGAAAAGCCTTGAAGACAGAGAGGTGATTGAGCACACAGTACAGTCCTGGGTCGGGTCAGCGGAAGGACGAGCCCAGGATGGCATCAGTTATGCTGACAGCCTTACATGGCAGGGAGGCAGGGCTGGGGAAAGTGAGGGCTTGAGTCCCGCAGGTGCCCCAGAGAAAGGGACGTGGGCAAGCAGTGGGGTGGGCCTTGCACCTCGAGTGGGACAGGGGCGTGGCCCTAAGAAGTGACCTGACACTTGTTCATAGGGACCCCTCTGTGCAAGGTGGACACACCTGTGTCCAGGGTCATGTCCTGCTGCATGGGGCCAGACCTCTGTGCGACCTCTGCAGGCCGTCCTGAGTGGGAGTATATTGTGTCAAGAGCCTCAGGCAGGACACATCCTCCGGGTTCGGGGAGGACCCCCAGGAGGCCTTGGAGGTCAATTCTGGTGAGGGAGGGGTGAGGGTTCAACTCTGCCACCGTAAGGGCGGCGTCCACACATGGAGGGGGCGGTGTTATCAGTTTACCTGAGAAAACACTTTCGGGTCCCCCGTGCGTTATGGGAAAATCCTGTTTCTAACATGTGGGTGTTCAGGTGGCTGGAAGTGCTCCGGCCTTACTCTGTGGCTGGGCCTGTGCTCCTTCAGCTCCCGAGGACTGACTGCAGCGCCGTTTGCTTAACCTGGCAGGTCCCAGGCTTGGGGTGAGGGAGATCGGGCCACGGCCTCGGTGTCCAGGGCTGCAGTCAGACAGTGCACGGCCACCAGCCCCATGAGGCTGTTCACAGTGCGATGACAAGTCCAAACGGATCCTGTCCTGTGCTGTTAGGGACGAGCCCTGGGTCTGCCTCTGGACCGTCCCTGTGTGGGGTTGTTCATGCCTTCATTTACAATCCACACTCCAGGTGACCCACGAGGTCACCTGGGGTCCCAGGAATCACCTGGGCAAGCAGACAGGGTCTCTTGGCAGAAATGGAAATTCCCTGAGGTGTCAAGTTGTTGATATGATGAATATTTTAAAAAATTGTGATGAAAATATATGTAACATAAAATTCATCATTGACCATTAACTAGAACAACACAGTGGTATTGATCACATTCACAATGTTGAGCCAGCACCACCTCCATCTTGTTGTAAAACATTCTCATCCCCCCAGAAGGAGACCCCTTCCCCTCCCCTAGCCCTTGGCACCACTAACCCCTTCATGTCTCTGTGGCTTTGCCTCTAATGGACAATTCATATAAATGGAATCATACAGTTTGTGATTGTTCTTGGCTGAATGTTTGTGTCCCTCCAAAAATTCACATGTTGAAATCCTTACCCCCAAGGTGATGGTATTAGGAAGTCGTGCCTTTGGGAAGCGATTAGGTCATGAGGGTGGAGCCCCTATTATGGGATTAGTGTCCTTATAAAAGAGACCTCAGAGAGCTCCCTCACATCTTCTCCATGTGAGGACACAGGGAGAAGATGCCACGTACAATCAAGAAGAGAGCCTCACCAGAAAGTGACCATAGTGGCACCCTGATCTCTGACTTCTGTTCTCCAGAACTGTAGGAAATACATTTCTGTTGTTGAATACCCCAGCCTGGAAGTTTCTTATGGCAGCCCAAGCAGACTAAGACAGTGTCCTTCTGTGTCTGTCTTCTCTCACTGAGCATTGTGTTCTCGAGGTTTGTCAACATTGTAACGAGTGTCAGTGCTTCACTCCTTTTCATGACTGAGTAATATTCTACTGTGTATATTGGACCACATTGTGTGTATGGACCACATTGTGTGTATCTGTTCTCTATTTACCAGTTGATGGTCATTTGGGTGGTTTCCACATTTTGGCTGTTGTGAGTCATACTGCTATGGACATGCATGTACAAGTGTTTGTGTGGACGTGTGTTTTCCTTTCTCTTGGGTTTATACGTAGGAGTGGGATTGCTGGGTCTTGTAGTGACTCCATGTTTGACATTTGGAGGAACTGCCAGACTGTCTTCCAAAATGGTGGCACCATTTCACATTCCCACTAGCGATGTTTGAATGTTCCAATGTCTTCCCTTTTTATCGTCTGTCTTTTGGATTCTAGCACCTTAGTGGGAATGAAATGCTATGTCATGGGAGTTCTGTCAGCCCATCAGACACTCACCCTTTTATATCAAGTACTTTGTAATGCTCCCCTCACTTTCTGAAATCAGATGCAGAGATAAGATAATCTCTCTACAAATATAATTTAAGTATAAATTTGTATATGTGTGTATGCATCTCTAGTTACAATAGAGAGAATTAAAGATAAATACATTTTATTGAAATAATACATAATTTAATAGGTGAATGCTTGGCTTCAACTACACTAAGTAATCAGATGTTTGCTTAAATTTCTCTTCAATTTAGATTTAAGAAAAGGCAGGTAACATTCAACTCGATTCAAACTTTATACTTAATGTTTTTAAATGAGGACAAATAGACATTGTTGTATAGAATTCTAATTACTGTGGTGACAGCAATCCTAGTGCATTTACTGACAATTCAGAAACTCTGAGCCACTTTAC
>NC_041217.1:41761397-41761960 GCF_002837175.3 Physeter macrocephalus
TTTCCTAGAATCACATGGTTCTTCTCTGCCTGCAAAATTCAGTATATCTTAAAGCCATATAGAAATAACTTGTGTGTAAAGCAGAAAAGAGTCAGATTCTCAACTCAGAAAATCACAAACAGGTCCTTCCCAGGAAGGGCGGGCAGGCACAGGACAGTGCCTAAAACAATTGTCAAATACATAGTTCTATAAATCAGTGATTGTAATGGTATAGCTCTAGATACGGGAAGACGCTACAAGAAGGAACCATTTCCTGGACCATAACAGACTAGTAGGACAGGCGACCCAGTGGCTTTGGGCTACTGTTAACAGGACCTAGTCCAGTAACAGCACATTGAGTGGCCTATCAATGAAATCCTCGCCTGAACTGGGAATGAGTATTCCTAGCGTGTGAGATAAATTGGTCCTGAAATGCCTCCTAAACATTGGTCAAAATTAAGACCAAAAGAGAGGGGATTGTAACATAAAGAAAGTTGCCTATGATTCAGTTCTACAAGAATTAAGTCATCAACCACCACAATCGCTGACTTACAGGACACCCTGAAAGGAATGCAGGGCGAAGA
>NC_041217.1:41768610-41779245 GCF_002837175.3 Physeter macrocephalus
TATCTGTTCTCTATTTACCAGTTGATGGTCATTTGGGTGGTTTCCACATTTTGGCTGTTGTGAGTCATGCTGCTATGAACATGCATGTACAAGTGTTTGTGTGGACGTGTGTTTTCCTTTCTCTTGGGTTTATACGTAGGAGTGGGATTGCTGGGTCTTGTAGTGACTCCATGTTTGACATTTGGAGGAACTGCCAGACTGTCTTCCAAAATGGTGGCACCATTTCACATTCCCACTAGCGATGTTTGAATGTTCCAATGTCTTCCCTTTTTATCGTCTGTCTTTTGGATTCTAGCACCTTAGTGGGAATGAAATGCTATGTCATGGGAGTTCTGTCAGCCCATCAGACACTCACCCTTTTATATCAAGTACTTTGTAATGCTCCCCTCACTTTCTGAAATCAGATGCAGAGATAAGATAATCTCTCTACAAATATAATTTAAGTATAAATTTGTATATGTGTGTATGCATCTCTAGTTACAATAGAGAGAATTAAAGATAAATACATTTTATTGAAATAATACATAATTTAATAGGTGAATGCTTGGCTTCAACTACACTAAGTAATCAGATGTTTGCTTAAATTTCTCTTCAATTTAGATTTAAGAAAAGGCAGGTAACATTCAACTCGATTCAAACTTTATACTTAATGTTTTTAAATGAGGACAAATAGACATTGTTGTATAGAATTCTAATTACTGTGGTGACAGCAATCCTAGTGCATTTACTGACAATTCAGAAACTCTGAGCCACTTTACCAGGGAATTTGATGTTCCAAAATGTCAGAGAATTCTTGGTAAAGTTCTGAATAACTGTGAGAAGAAGCTTTCCTAGAATCACATGGTTCTTCTCTGCCTGCAAAATTCAGTATATCTTAAAGCCATATAGAAATAACTTGTGTGTAAAGCAGAAAAGAGTCAGATTCTCAACTCAGAAAATCACAAACAGGTCCCTCGCAGGAAGGGCGGGCAGGCACAGGACAGTGCCTAAAACAATTGTCAAATACATAGTTCTATAAATCAGTGATTGTAATGGTATAGCTCTAGATACGGGAAGACGCTACAAGAAGGAACCATTTCCTGGACCATAACAGACTAGTAGGACAGGCGACCCAGTGGCTTTGGGCTACTGTTAACAGGACCTAGTCCAGTAACAGCACATTGAGTGGCCTATCAACGAAATCCTCGCCTGAACTGGGAATGAGTATTCCTAGCGTGTGAGATAAATTGGTCCTGAAATGCCTCCTAAACATTGGTCAAAATTAAGACCAAAAGAGAGGGGATTGTAACATAAAGAAAGTTGCCTATGATTCAGTTCTACAAGAATTAAGTCATCAACCACCACAATCGCTGACTTACAGGACACCCTGAAAGGAATGCAGGGCGAAGATCAGGATGAGGCACTTTGTACTCTGGGCCAGAACTGGCCCTCAGAGAGTTCGACTCTGGGCCCGTGAGCCATGGCCGCTGAGCCTGCGTGTCCGGAGCATGTGCTCCGCAACGGGAGAGGCCACAACAGTGAGAGGCCCGTGTACCACACACACACAAAAATGTCATTTGCCATTAACTTTTTTCTTAAATTTTTTATTGTGAAAAACATCAAAGCTAAGAAAAAGGGAAAACTTTATGTCAGCTTCACTTGCTTTCAGGAATTAATACTTTAAGAATTCAGTTTTTTCCCTGTGTGTGTGCTACCTGTGTGCATATGCCTGTTTGCATACATACGCTGTGCATGTACATAGGTATGTGTGTGCATGGGCATATGCGTGCATATGTGTTCATATGCTAGTGTGTGAATATATTTGTGCTGTGCACGTGCGTATGTTTGTGTGTGTGTTGTGTCTACTTGTGCGCACAACTGTGTGTTTTCTGGAACCACTTGCAAGTTGGTTGAAGACTGAATTGTGCCCCAGATATGTCCGCACGCACCTGCTCTAACAATCCTGCGTAGCCACGTAAAGTTCAGAGATCTCAGGGATTTAAATGGATGGAGCAGGAGGTCCTGACAGAGATTCTGTCTTCCAATGACTGTCACTGTCTGAGTAACATTCTTCACACCTTCATTAAGCCCCATTCAGGGTCCAGTATAGACGCCATTACATTCAGTCACCTGCCCCAGGTCCCTTAACACTGCAATGTCACTGTTGGAGAGCCAGACCAAGCCTGGAGGTGCCCATCCTGTTGGCCTGGCCTCCAGGCCCTGCACGCGGCTCCTGTGATCCCATCTCTCAGCCAGGCCCCGACTTGCATGGGGCTGCCACCTCTTTCCTCACAGGGTCCCATCGCCCAGTCAAGGGGGTTCATTCTCTCCAAACTGAGCATCAGGAGTGGGGGAGGGGGTGACAGTCCCCACTGAGTCTCCATTCTCCCCGAACACAGTATCAGGAGTGGGGGGGTGACAGTCCCCACTGAGTCCCCTTCATGTGAGACCCTGTGCTGTTGAAAGAGCAGGTGCCCTGCCTTCGGGGGTGGGGGGCTGGGGGGTGGCATGCGGCAAACGATGGACAGGCCGGTCCCCGGGTGGGGCGAGCCAGTGTGCAAGGAGTTCCGCGGTGGGTTCTCCACTCCAATGGCTTCTGTGCACCCACCTCTCGCTGTGCCTCCCCTCGAAGACAGCGCGGTGCCCGGGACGGGAGCCATGTGAGTGTCCGAAGATGAGAGACCCATGTGTGTGATCTGTATCTCCTATGAGATCAGCCCTAAGCTAGTTTAAACATGATCAAGTTCTGTATACACAGTAAATTTAGACCTCTCCATGTCCTGTCTACTGTTTATGTTTAGAGCTGACGAGGTCACCCTGGGACTATGGACATGTGACCCAGGTGGAGGTGTCTGGGGAGGAGGGGTCACCTGTTGAGAGAGAACGTGTGACTTTAGATGCAAGGTCTGGGGAGGTGGGTCACCGTGGTGAGTGTGGATGTGTGACCCCAGGTATAGGGTGTGGGGACTGTGTAGGTCTCACCACATCTGCATGGGTCAGAATTATATGTATGGGGGGATCCCCTATGTGCACTTTGCCTGCAGTGTGTCTTTTCTCCTTTGAGATTTCCACCCTCTGCATTAAGAGTGTTGCCCTGATTAACCTGTGGTTCCTTTTCTTCCCTTAATCTTGTCACATTCATATGAGGTCATGCATGTTTGAGTGGGTTGCTGCTCTGTGTTCTGGTGAGTGACAACGTTTGATGGTGTCATATTAATACCATAGCATATCATATGTCTAATCTGTGGGGGTCACCACTGGCTGGGTCCCCCTGGACAGAGGTCAGGTGAGCACAGACTAGGCCCCACTGAGAATGGTCTCCCATGTGCCATGTGAGGGTACCGTGATGGCCCCTAAGGTAGCAGACTGTGTCTGGGCCTCCGACATTTGTGATGAACGGGAGTCGAAATGGAATCTCAATTAACAAGACATTATTTTAAGAATTTATTCTAAGTGAAATAAAACACATGTCACATACCCTTTACCATCATCACCATTTTAAGTGCACGTTTTTGAGGCATCAGATCTATTCACTGTCTCGTGGAGCCATCACCACCATGCCTAGAACTTTGCATCTTGCAAAACCAAAATTCCACAACCATGAAAGTCTCCCTCCCCATCCCCTCCCACTGGCCATGGCCCCGATATCCACTTCAGTCCCTGAGTTGTCAACTCCAGGGTCCCCACTGGAGGGGAATCCTGCAGTGTTTGCTGATGGGGAATTTTGGAAGAGCTGACTTTCAGTCTGAACATCTGCCTGTTTGCATCTGAAGAATCTGCATTTAAAGAGGGGGTGTATGAGGAAGGGGGTGTATGAGGGACAAAGGTGTCCGGGGTGCAGTTGAGCCAGGGCCTGGCAGGCTGCCTTTTGGGTCACCCTGTAGCATGGACCTGAAGAGTGTGGGTGCGGTCCCCAGAGCATGGGGCCCACATAGGACACAACATCGATGCCTGACAAGTGCTATGTTGCCTCATCCCTGACAAGGATTGTTGCCAAGATCCTGATTGGGAGGGCGTGGTGGGTGGCCCGGTACCCCAGAGGCCCCATTCCTATCCTGGAGCTTGGAGAGTGCATCCCCATGGGCTCCAGATTCACCCCATATCTCCGCCATATCCCTCTGGCCTGTCTTTGAACTCAGGTAAATGACCTCTACTGATCATTGTCCACAGCATAGGCCTGGTCCTCTTGGTATTAAGATTCTTTAATTTAGGCGTCCTGGGATAGCAGCCCTTTTTAGGCCTGAGAAGGAACAGCTCAGGAGTGTACAACAATTTCAGATGAAACTAATATTCAATGACTATCTCTAACTCCGCGGTTGTTGACTTCTATTAGTCATTATTCTCCTGGTTTTAGCCCTGATGTGGGGATTACAGAGGAGTCAACATTTAAATCTTCATAATCTGTGTATTTGTAGCTTCAGTATCATTACTGACCCATCGTTTTTATGGTTTGGGAAGAGTTATTGATTTCACGTATCATGTAAAGGATTCACAGTGATGATAGGACAATTAAGGTTACAATAATGGATGGTAAATTGTTCACATTTTCTCTACCTGTGCATCTATTGTATGTCTATGAGTTAGTTTAGTTGTCAATATTAGTGAAATAATATAGAGGACTAGAGAACTTCTTTTAAAAATCACTACTAATGTGTGTGATGAAAATGTAAAAGTTCTTCCATAATCGGTGATGTTGTCCGCCATATCCCTCTGGCCTGTCTTTGAACTCAGGTAAATGACCTCTACTGATCATTGTCCACAGCATAGGCCTGGTCCTCTTGGTATTAAGATTCTTTAATTTAGGCGTCCTGGGATAGCAGCCCTTTTTAGGCCTGAGAAGGAACAGCTCAGGAGTGTACAACAATTTCAGATGAAACTAATATTCAATGACTATCTCTAACTCCGCGGTTGTTGACTTCTATTAGTCATTATTCTCCTGGTTTTAGCCCTGATGTGGGGATTACAGAGGAGTCAACATTTAAATCTTCATAATCTGTGTATTTGTAGCTTCAGTATCATTACTGACCCATCGTTTTTATGGTTTGGGAAGAGTTATTGATTTCACGTATCATGTAAAGGATTCACAATGATGATAGGGCAATTAAGATTACAATAATGGATGGTAAATTATTCAAATTTTCTCTACCTGTGCATCTATTGTATGTATATGAGTTAGTTTAGTTGTCAATATTAGTGAAATAATATAGAGGACTAGAGAACTTCTTTTAAAAATCACTATTAATGTGTGTGATGAAAATGTAAAAGTTCTTCCATAATCGGTGATGTTGTATCTTGAGAGTCTAGATGAAATTGATATGTTTTCATGATATACAGTATTTTAGCCTATAATTTAACTTTGAAAAATTTACATCACATTTTACTTTTATCTCATTTATTGAGAAAGACATAATTGTTATTCTGTTGGTTTCAAACTGCTTGAAAAGGACTTGAGTCCTTCCTTTTTTTACATTTACATAGGTAGGATCTTGAAACATAGGATATGTTGGAGGGCATTCGTGCAACCATTCTAGGTTAAGAGTAGCAGTTTCTACTGCTGAGACTTCTTGTTTGGACACAAATGTTTTTCACAGTATGAAGATTATTAGCATTACTGCTGCTACTGAGATGAATGAGACTTAGGACAAAATATTTCATGTTGTGTGTGCCTCAGGGTACTCAGACTAACGTAGTGACATCCCTGAGAGGCCAGAGAGTGCTGCAGGAAATCATGTTTACTACTACAAATATACCTGTGAAGTGAGTTTTTGCTACTACTGAGTTTAGTGTATAAGCTGATAATAGTGGGAATCCGTGTAGGAAGCCTCCTATAATAGTGAAGCCTTCTCCCATGGGCACTACGTCATGTAAGTGTGCTGCTACATAGCATGTATCCTGGAGGACAATGTCCGGGGATCAGTTGGCTAAGATGATTCCTGTCAAACCTCCTACTGTAAAAAGGCAAATAAAGCCTAAACCTCATAATATAGTGGGAGGTCATATAATATTACCTCCGTGAACAGTTGCTAAGCAGGGACTTCCCTGGTGATGCAGTGGTTAAGAATTGGCCTGCCAATGCAGGGGAATCAGGTTCGATCCCCGGTCTGAGAAGATTCCACATGCCGCGGAGTAAAAAGCATTTGCGCCACAACTACTGAGCCTGCCCTCTAGAGCCCGTGAGCCACAACTACTGAGCCCATGCGCCAGAGCCCGTGCTCTGCAACAAGAGAAGCTACTGCAGTGAAAAAGCCGCGCAACGCAACGAAGAGTAGCTGCCGCTCACCGCAAGCAGAGAAATCCCACGTGCAGCAACCAAGACCCAACACAGCCAAAAGAAAAAAAGAAAAAAGTGAGTTTATAACAAACCCTGGTAGGCCATTAATACAGACTTCAGGGTGACCACAGAATCAACCTAGGTGTTGGTATAGGAATCGGTCTTCTCCTGCAGGGTCAAAGAATGTAGTGTTGAGATTTCTATCTCTTAAGAGTATGGCAATTCTGGCTGCTCGGACTGAGAGTGGTAATTATAGTAATATGGCTATATTTGGGGAAGGTTAAACAAATAATTGTGTTTGGTATTGGGGTATGACTGCTGGTTTTGTATGAAAGACTATAGTAATAAAAGTAATAGCACCAAGAAATGAAGAGACACCTGCTAAATGTAAGGGGGAAATGGTTAGGTGGACAGAGGCTCCTGCGTGGGCCAGATTGCAGGCTAGAGCTGAATACACGGTCCACTGGTACCAGAACCAGCTTCTACTATTGGTGATATGAGTAGGAATAAGAATGATGGGGGAAGTAGTCAAAAGTTTACGTGTTTTATTCCGGGAAATGCTACCTCAGGTGTCCAAGTTATTAGTGGCCCAAGTGAGTTGTCAAACCCTGCAATATAATGGGTACAACAATAAAGAAAATTATTACAAGTGCACAGACTGTTATGACCACGTTACAGATTTGGGCATCTCCAAGTAACGCTCCAGGTTAGCATAGCTCAGCCTGGATTAATATTCTTAAGGCGTTGCCTGCTACTCTAGCTCAAGTACCACATAGTAAATATAAAATGCCAATATCTTTGTGATTTGTTGAATATAATCAGCAGTGTGTGAACAGAGGTAAAATGACTGAATTAGCATTCGACTGTAAATCTGAAGACAGAGACTGAGCCCTCTTTCTTGCAAACCCTGTGGTGAATCAACAAATTGAATTGTAATTTCAGAGAAGCAGCTTCAATTCTGCCAGAGATTTTCCTGCCTTTTTTCTTTTTTTCTTTCTCAAATGAAGGAGAAGCAGATTGAAGCCAGTTGACTAGAGGATTTGCCTGTTAACTAAAGTTTCCTGGGGTTAAAACTCATCAATCTCATAAAGATTTGGCTTAATTACAATGCATGCTTTACATTCCATTGATGTAGGATGAAGTCTTGCAATCCTTATTTTTAGAAATTAAGTAAATTTTACTTGTTTTGGGTTATGAAAGCTCTTGGTCTGAACTAACCTAAATTCCTAGTCCAGCACTGATAGAATGGGTGTTATGTGTAGTAATCGTCTGGGTATTATGATTGGTAATGATACGAAGGTTATTTCTTTGAATGTTCAAAGTGTTTTGTTTTTGTGTTGTTTAATGAAGGGAATAGAGTTAGTGATGTGGAGTATGTTAGCTGCAAGTAGAAATATACGCTGAAGACCGCTATGATGGCTATTTGTGTTGGTAAAATGATGTTATCATTTTTGTGATCTCTTGGATAATCATTCATTTGGGTAAAAACCCTGATAGTCATGGGTGATGTCCTAATGATACTATAATGGTGAGGAAAAGGATTGTGATGGGAGTTGTTTTATCTCATGTGTGTGATAATGATACTCTTGTAGTACATGATCTGGGCATAAATAATAAGAAGAGAGTGTTGTTATGATATAAATTAGTATGTTTAGGATTGTTATAATTGGAATATACTTTATAATAGCTGTTATTCATCCTATATGGGCAATTGATGAGGAAGGTGTAATTTTTTCCAGATGAGTGTGGCTAAATCTCCCTCAGCCTCCAGCTATGATTTATAATATCACTATGATTAATAGTATATTTAGGTGGATGGATGGTGACATGTGGTATAAAACTGATAGGGGTGCACTTTTGACATGTTAATAGCATCAGGCCTGCTGTTCATGGGACGCCTTGTGTGACTTGAGGCACTCAGAAGTGAAATGGGGAAAATCCTACTTTTGTGACAAGGGCGACTGTCATGAGGATGGATGCTGCTGGATTAAAGATTTTTGTTATTCATTGTGTTCCTTGACCAGAGTATATTAGATTAATGATAATAGCCATTATAAGTAGTATTGGTGTGGTGCATTGTTTTAGGAAATATTTGTTGGATGCTTCTGTAGCTTATGGGTTCGTGTTTTTTATTAGAATGGGGATACCATGAACCAGTGTGAGCTTCTTATACAATTATATTTCCTGAGATAATGGTCAGTAGAATGAGAATAAAAACAATGAGTGTTTATTAGTACAGGAAGGATATACGACAACATTTTGGGGGTATGGGCCTGAAGCTTATTTAGAGAACCTTACTATATAGCATGTGGTGTAATGTGGTAGCATGGAGAATGTAAAATTCTTAGGAAGAATTCAATTCCAGGAATAAGAGCATTGAAACCTCTATGATTTAGTCTATCAAAGTAACTGTTTTGTCAGACATATTTCTGAAGTTTTTGGTGGGTTGCCTTGTATGAGACAGGTAGTGAAAACTCTCATATACATCGGTCTAATGTCAGTAGTAAAAGAACTTTTTATAAGAGATGTAGACATTGATCATATCAAAATTGTGGTTAGGATGCTGGAATTCATAGAAAGAAGATTGTTAGATGTGTTTTAATGATGACTTGGGCTGTATATAATTCTGGCACTGAGAGATTGTCGAATGCTCCTAAAAATAGATTGTTGTGGAAATGTTTATTATAAGGAAATTGTCATTTTCTCTAGGACGGATGGGGTGAGTGGGCCTGCTATGTTTTCTACATTGAAGACGATTACAGGTTTTGATTCTACTTCTGTTAAATCAAGTGGGGTTTCATTGGATTTCTGCTACTGCGGAGATAATCAAATTCTGGGTAGCGGTCAGGAGAAAATTAGGCATAAGTGGTTTTGTGTATTAATTACTGTTGAAAGTGTAAATGATCCATTTATCAGTAAGACTGAGAATAGAATACCTGCTACATTACTTCATATGAGATTGTATGTTCTACTGTCCCTAGGGTTCCAGTGAGTGAGTATTTTGAATCTGAAGCTCATCCAGATTAGAGGATGGAATAAATGGCTAGGTGTGATATGGCTAATATAAATAGTATGCCTACATTTATATTAATTAGTGGATAAGATATGGGAAGAGGAATTCATGTTGTGAGAGCCAGGGTTAAGGCTAGCATTGGGGCAATAATATATAAATTGATGATGTTGATGGACATAGTGGTTCTTTCATAAGTAATTTCAATGCCTCAGCAATGGGTTGTAATAATCCATGGGGGCTGATGATTTTTGACCCTTTCTGGATTTGTATATAGCCTAGGATTTTCCATTTAGTTAATATGAGGAATGCTACGGTGAATTAAATTGGGTAATTTGTGAAAGAATGTTGATTATAAACATATTCTTAGGATGAGGACTTGAACCAGTGCAGATAAAGGTTTCAGTTTTACATAATTACCGGGCTCTGCCACCATAACAAACCCTGCTCTACAGTAGGGTATGTATAAATTAATTGAATGTAGATTATATCATCATTTAATTTGAAGACATTTTGGAAGGTAAGCCGTATTGCTCTTGTCCTTTCATACTGGGAGAAATCTGCAGTAGACAGAAACCAACCAGGATGACTCCAGACTGAACTCAGATCACGTGAGACTTTAATTGTTGAACAAACAGAAATTTAATAGCAGTTATACCATTGAAATGTCCTGACCCAGCATCAACGTCATAAACCATATTGCCAATATGAACTCTAGAATACAATTACACTGTTATCCCTAGTAAAACTTATTCCATTGATCAGTGTTTTAGACGAACAGGTGATAATGCATTTTGGCTAGCTGGTCTAAATTTTAATCACTCAGAGGTGGTTTTATTCTCCAAAAAATAAATGGCGCACGGACTCAACGCACACTGGCTTCAGTAGTTGTGGCGTGCAGGCTCAGTAGTTGTGGCCCACTGGTTTAGTTGCTCTGTGGCACGTGGGATCTTCCCGGACGAGGGATTGAACCCGTGTCCCCTGCATTGGCAGGCGAATTCTTAACCACTGCATCATCAGGGAAGTCCCAGAATCGCAGTCTCCTTTTTAATATACCTTAAGCCCAAAGAATCCATGGAAAATTGTTACAGAAAATAAGACAGTAAAATATTGTAAGAACTGTAACAGAAGCATATAGTACACAGTTCATATAGACACATCCCAAGCAGTTACAAAGTATAATAAAAGGGAGGCTGCAATTTTAAAAAATAAGAAATTATACCCACAAACTCCCAATCTTTCCTGAAACGTTGCAATCTGAAACCCTATTGTAGGGAGCACAAGATTCCAGGAGACATTCCAGAAATGAAGGACTCTAAACCTTGTGGTTGGATAAAGAATTCTGGAAGGAAGGTATCCTCACCCAAGGAGAGCA
>NC_041217.1:41779353-41779570 GCF_002837175.3 Physeter macrocephalus
TGGTCCAGGCATTCTCACTCCTCTTGAGAGAAATCTATGGCCATATCCTGGAATGTCAGCAGTCCCTGAAATTAAAAGTACACATGCCATGTGGCCACGGGAAGAGTTCATAATGGGACCCAAGAAGAAAACAGCAAGTTAAGAGAACTGGTTTTAATTTAGCAGAGTGTCTTCAATTATTCACTGACATATATATATATATATATATATATATATA
>NC_041217.1:41779732-41782135 GCF_002837175.3 Physeter macrocephalus
ATGGTTTCAACACAGGCATATGCATTTTTGAGTGTTTTATGTATATCTAACTGGATAAAATGTGTGTATTTCTCAGACAGAAAAGACATGTCGAGGTAGAAATGAACCTTTCAACTATTCATGGGTCCACAAGTACACTGGAGAGATTGTAAAAGTGCAGATTCTGATACAGTAGGTCCGGTGGGCCTGAATTCTATTTTTTTAACATGCTCATTTTTAACTAGTGATGCCACAGTCTCTGATTCATTAACGACAATTGTGAATAGCAGAGACATAATAAGGAAAGGTAAAAATTCATAGTTAACTTTTAACTTCAAGTGTTTTATGGATTTCACACGTTTAATAGGATAGTAAGCACTGCAGCAACAATTATTTGTGAATATTTACTGTAGACCGTGTATCCTTCTGACTTTCTGTGTAGGATTCCAGGAAAAAGGCCTGCGCTGCGGCCACAGTGGGCGGGGCCCTTAGGCCGGGCCGCCCCTCCAGGACCCCCGACGGGGCCCTGCGCTCCTGGCGGCTCCTCTCCCGGCGCCCCCTCCCTCCCGGAAGGCCTCGGGGAGGAGCGGACCCACCCGCTGCGCCCAGAACGGAGCCCGGGTTTCCTCGGAGCTGGAGCTCCCGGCTCGGGGTCTCTTCCCTCCTCCGTCACGGAACTGCCCCGGGGCCCGAGGGGAGGGCAGCCTCACTGAGGCTGCCGGCTCTGGAGGGGCCCCGGCGGACGAAGCCGGACAGTCGTGGGGACGGCGGGCCGGGTAAGTGGGCGCCGACCCTCCGCCTGGTCCGGTGCTCGGGCGGCAGCGCAAGAGCAGCTTCTGGGGGGCAGGGGTTCGCTGCCACCCGCCGCTGCTGTGCAGAACGAGCGGCCCCGGCGTCTGGTCCCGGGGAACTTCGGCCCCTCCTCTCGGCCCTGCCCTCGCCTGGCTCGCGGGGCCTGGGGGGCGTGGGGAGGGGGAGGCCTGAGCGGCCTGAGGGGACACGGGGCAAGGGAAGCGCAGGGTCCAGCCGCAGCGTCAGCGCCACTCCTCCCGACGGCGGGGAAAGCGGCTGAAAGCTCCTCCCGAGGCTCGCAGGCCCCTTATTCAGCGGAGCCCCTCTGCGCCCCTTCCTCCCTGAGCTAAAGTACGGGGGGGAGGCGACAGGGCGGGGGGTTGGCGCAGGTGATGGGGAACGTGAAAAGGTGTTTGTCAGCTAAGGAGAACCAGCTCTCCTAAGGTGAGGAATGCAGGGCTTTCCTTTGTATGGGAAGATGCCAGAGTCGGGGTCACCGAATTCTTTCCTTTGATATGCACCTCAGCTCTCTGGGGCCTGCATTCTGTATTTGCATATCCTGAGTTCCTCAGGACCCGCCGGCTCCCATTGGAGGGCTTCAAGTGCTGATGGTTGTGACATCCTTTGTTTGCTGAGATGGCAAGAAATATTCCATTTCTCACAGGCTTGAGGGGCAGACAGTGAAAAAGAGTCGGAGAATCTCACTCGGCATGTACTTTGGTTTAAGTATAGATAATATTTATACTTAACTGTGCTAATAGAGGCTCTCAAGTCCAATCAACTTGTACTACTGCCCGCTATGTATTAATTTCATCAATATCATAAGATAAGTGCCTATAGAATTGACTTAATCCAGTTAAATAGGATGATTTTTAAAGGAAACATAATAGAAATACAACAACAAAACCCTTACCACTAAAGGCTGTGTGTGGAACAACCTAAATAAATGTTCCGTTTTTAAAATATTGAAAGATGTATTCAGTACAAATATCAACAACAATGACAAATAATAAGGGCAGCAGAATGCTGAAATGTTCTCTCTTTATCATTAAAGTGGCAGAAAATCATGTATTAGTAGGCACTGAGGGCAGAGGATGCCTGATTTTATATCTTTTTCATATTTGTGCAGTTGTTTCAACAAGTAACTTAAAGACAAAATGGAAAAACAAGGAGGTTTGTGCCTAAGATCATGTAGATGTGAAACCAGGGATGGCCACCTTGTCCCAGGTGAGTTAAGTTTACCTGGCTAGGTAGACCGCAGAGCTCCTGAGAAGCCAGGGCTGGGACTCTTCAGCTGGGTTCCCCTTAGCTTCTGTGACTTGATTCATTGTGAGTCATGTTGAGGGAAAGACCTGATCACAGGAAATGGGTGGATATAGGGTGATTTGGGGAGCAGCTAACGACATTCATCACAGCTCATGGCCTGAATGAATTTTAAAGAAACAGGAAAACAAATGCTTCTTATCGAATCAGAGAATGTGAGGGCTGGACAATCCCAGAAAATGAAAAACACCCCATCCCATTTTCCAGATGAGTAACCAGTGGCCAAGAAATGTGAAATCCCTCGCCCAAGTTGCACCTTTCTCTCCTCCCCACTACATGGTTCATGTAAGCAGGACTCTTCCTGTCTTG
>NC_041217.1:41784414-41788252 GCF_002837175.3 Physeter macrocephalus
ACATTCATCACAGCTCATGGCCTGAATGAATTTTAAAGAAACAGGAAAACAAATGTTTCTTATTGAATCAGAGAATGTGAGGGCTGGACAATCCCAGAAAATGAAAAACACCCCATCCCATTTTCCAGATGAGTAACCAGTGGCCAAGAAATGTGAAATCCCTCGCCCAAGTTGCACCTTTCTCTCCTCCCCACTACATGGTTCATGTAAGCAGGACTCTTCCTGTCTTGTCATGTAAGCAGGTCTCTTCCTGTCTTGATAACTGCTGAACACCAAACAGGGCCAGGCATCTAGCAGCTGCTCCAAAAATTTTGGTTGACTGTATGAACAATGCTATTTCTTTCTTTCTCACTCTTATTCAGGATTGTGCCAAGAACTCCCCAGGTTGCAATGTAATTCGATAAATGTAAATATTAATTGAGTATTTTTATGATGAGGGCTTAGGCTTTGAAGGTAACAGACTTAGTTCAGATCCTGGTTTTGCCACTCCATAGCTGTTTGGCTTTGGGAAAATTACTAAACCTCTCTGAGCTTATTTCCTCCTTTGTAAAGTGGTGATAAAACTATCTGTGCCAGCAGAACACCTGCATCAGGGACGTGCACTAAGGTTTTGTCTTTCTCACTCTCCCACTCCTTCTCTCTGTTCTTCCCAGAGAACATGTACAGAAGGATATAGTACTTTTTAAAAAAATTAATTTATTTATTTTTGGCTGTGTTTTGTCTTTGTTGCTGCGCGTGCGCTTTCTCTAGTTGCAGTGATTGGGGGCTACTCTTTGTTGTGGTGCGCGGGCTTCTCATTGCGGTGGCTTCTCTTGTTGTGCTTGTTGTGGAGCACCGGCTCTAGGCGCAGCCTTCAGTAGTTGTGGCCTGCAGACTCAGTAGTTGTTGCACATGGGCTTAGCTGATCCGCGGCATGTGGGATCTTCCCTGACCAGGGCTCGAGCCCATGTCGCCTGCATTGGCAGGCAGATTCTTAACGACTGCGCCACCGGGGAAGTCCGATATAGTACTTTTTAAAAAGGGGTTTTAATTTATTTCAGAAAATATACATTTTTCTTGTAGAAAAGTTTATACCACCGTAGAAACATAAACAAGCAAAACCACTACAAATGCAATATTCTATGGGTTAGATATTATCAGTCACATTTTTTAAGTAACTGGGTAAATGCCAAAGCACTAGGTACTGGGGAGTAAGAGGATTCAAATCTGGGGTGTCCCCACCCCAATTTCAAGAGCAGCGTGTGTTTTTCAAATTCATGTTTCATCTGGTCTTTGTTTCTCATCCATCCTCTATGTCTGCCTTTCTCAAGAAGGCTCAGATCCTTCGCTTTCACAGCCTCCCGGCTGGCTCTGCCCCAGCTCCCATCCTGGAACCTCTGCATGCCTGGGTGTGCCTGCTCTCCCTGTGCATCACGAGCTTTGCCAGGGAGCTGCTGCGTCGTGCACTGCTTGCTGTACCCCAGAGTGCCTAGACCCTTCTGGTACATGAAGTACACCCTCATCACCATGTGTGCACGCCCATCCCCTTACCTTATATCCTGCCTCTAAGCCAGGCTTGGGGGTGACTACAGTGTGCATTCAGCTATGTTAGGTGCTGGGATCAAAGTGAAGTTCCCAACTTTTGAAGTTGCAGGCTTGAGGGGCACACAGTGATTTAAAGTTGGGTCACCTGACTTAAAGGGGGGGCTGATTAACTTAAAGCCAGGGCAGCTGACTTAAAGCCTGTGTCGCTCAGCTGCAGGACGAGACCAACTTTGGAGGTGCATGGGTTCTCTCCAAGCCAGAACTGCTGTTCAGGAAGAGCTTCCAGTAGCGCCGTAGTGCAGTGGGACTTGGTCCGTTGTCTTGCCCCTGCCCTCAGAGGGGGGCCACCTGCTCTTCTGGAGGAGAATCAGGGAGGGGGAAGTGCAGAGTCCCGGCTGGAGTTGCAGCACCCCTTGTCTGATGGCAGGGAAAGGGGGGCGGGGCTGTGTGGTGTCCTGGGGCTGGAATCACCAGGTTGACTCAGCCTCTCAGCCTCCTAACCTCCTCCCACTCACCCCACAAGAGTTTCTAATAATATGTGTAATTGCGCCTTAGGTTCTCGGTCTTCAAACTCATACCCAGGCTCCCAGATCCCTTGATTGAGCCAATTCCTCTGTGCTGTTTCTTCTACTGGATATAGCCCAATAGAGGGAGGGGCTGGGGGTTGGGACTGGAGGCACCCCGGCAGCTTTGGCCTCAGCTGACTGCATAGATCCGGGGCCTGCGCTCTCACACTTGTGCAAGGACCCTTAAGGCGGAATCGAGGGGGACAGTTAGAGGCAGTCCTTGCTGCCAAAGTGAGTATGGATCACTGTCGGGTGCGGAGCACGCTGAACCCTGAGAAGTACTGTTAGGAGGATGTGTTCCTCCCCTGGCTTCAAGGATGTGGGTGGGCTTCAGGGCTCCAGTTCCCCTCCAGGCCTCCAGGTCCGACTGCACCCCAGCGGCCTTGCAGAGCTGCCTTCCTGTCCCAGAACGTGCCAGGTTCCAGGAAGAATCCAGACTGCAGAGACGGTGCCTGAGTGCTCCAGTTTAAGAAGTGCTGTCCCTGGGGACCCAACAGTGGAGGCAGGAAGGGTGAAGGGAGTAGGGAGGTGGGGTAGGGAGGGGTGGCTGCCCTGGGAGACATTGAGAGAGAAATATAGCCCCCCATACACCCTGCCCCCTGCAACTGACCCACTGATGCCATAGGATCTCAGGGCCCTTTAGTCAGAGATGCCTCTCTTTCTTTACTCCTGTGTTCAAAGCTATGCAAAACCAATTCTTCATCCTCTTGCTGCCTTGCCAGGTCTTTTAAAGCACTGTTCTTTTGAAGCACTCGTTCCCTACACTGCAGTTTGGAGCTGTCCCAGCTATTTAAAAGTGTTCTCCTTCAACTGAGACTAAATCTTACTCTTTTGGAAAAATGACCTTCACTTCAGAGGAGATAGTCTTTTCTGCCCATTCCTTCCTTCTACTGCCCTCTTAAAAACCCCTGTTCTCAAAGAGCTTGGTGATTTATTTTTTGCTTGATGTCAAAAAGAAAACTTCCTCATGCACCCCAAAAAGCTTTCCTCGAACAGAGGTGTTTCAAAACCATGACATTGTTTTGCAGTTAGTATACACTGGGTAGACTGCCTAGCGATCCCTCCAAGAGCCAGAGGTGAGCAACAGCTGTACTTATTTGATTGGATGCCCTTCAAATTTAGGAAGGTCCCATTCTTATGACCCAGCAGATAAGACAGAGCCCTGGATGGCTGTGGCTGTGATTAGATAACTTCTGGTGATTTTATTTCCCTTACTGAGCTGCTGCTTCTGGGTTAAATTCATTTTGTTACCTGTCCATTTTTAAAGAAAGACTGACAAAGTCACTGTAATAGGTCAGGAGTCTGAGCTCAGGGTTGGTCAGAGGTACGCACAGGGAGGAAGGTGGATAAAAATAGGTGGGTAAAATAGGAGGGTTGACAAGTACAGCCAGGACACCCGTGTTCACCATGCATACTAAGAAAGGCCAGAATCTCCTCATTTATCTCTGGTGGGAAGTTCTGATGGTTCACAGGATCAAACTCAAATCATATTTAAACTAGGGGATATTCCTGAGCATGAAGGGAAGTATCCATCCCTAGCAGGAGTCGCTACAGAGGAATAAAGACGTAGAGAACGGACTTGAGGACACAGGGAGGGGGAAGGGTAAGCTGGGATGAAGTGAGAGAGTGGCATGGACATATATACACTAGCAAAGGTGAAGTAGATAGCTAGTGGGAAGCAGCTGCATATAGCACAGGGAGATCAGCTCGGTGCTTTGTGACCACCGAGAGGGGTGGGATAGGGAGGG
>NC_041217.1:41791218-41795949 GCF_002837175.3 Physeter macrocephalus
CCCATCCCCTTACCTTATATCCTGCCTCTAAGCCAGGCTTGGGGGTGACTACAGTGTGCATTCAGCTATGTTAGGTGCTGGGATCAAAGTGAAGTTCCCAACTTTTGAAGTTGCAGGCTTGAGGGGCACACAGTGATTTAAAGTTGGGTCACCTGACTTAAAGGGGGGGCTGATTAACTTAAAGCCAGGGCAGCTGACTTAAAGCCTGTGTCGCTCAGCTGCAGGACGAGACCAACTTTGGAGGTGCATGGGTTCTCTCCAAGCCAGAACTGCTGTTCAGGAAGAGCTTCCAGTAGCGCCGTAGTGCAGTGGGACTTGGTCCGTTGTCTTGCCCCTGCCCTCAGAGGGGGGCCACCTGCTCTTCTGGAGGAGAATCAGGGAGGGGGAAGTGCAGAGTCCCGGCTGGAGTTGCAGCACCCCTTGTCTGATGGCAGGGAAAGGGGGGCGGGGCTGTGTGGTGTCCTGGGGCTGGAATCACCAGGTTGACTCAGCCTCTCAGCCTCCTAACCTCCTCCCACTCACCCCACAAGAGTTTCTAATAATATGTGTAATTGCGCCTTAGGTTCTCGGTCTTCAAACTCATACCCAGGCTCCCAGATCCCTTGATTGAGCCAATTCCTCTGTGCTGTTTCTTCTACTGGATATAGCCCAATAGAGGGAGGGGCTGGGGGTTGGGACTGGAGGCACCCCGGCAGCTTTGGCCTCAGCTGACTGCATAGATCCGGGGCCTGCGCTCTCACACTTGTGCAAGGACCCTTAAGGCGGAATCGAGGGGGACAGTTAGAGGCAGTCCTTGCTGCCAAAGTGAGTATGGATCACTGTCGGGTGCGGAGCACGCTGAACCCTGAGAAGTACTGTTAGGAGGATGTGTTCCTCCCCTGGCTTCAAGGATGTGGGTGGGCTTCAGGGCTCCAGTTCCCCTCCAGGCCTCCAGGTCCGACTGCACCCCAGCGGCCTTGCAGAGCTGCCTTCCTGTCCCAGAACGTGCCAGGTTCCAGGAAGAATCCAGACTGCAGAGACGGTGCCTGAGTGCTCCAGTTTAAGAAGTGCTGTCCCTGGGGACCCAACAGTGGAGGCAGGAAGGGTGAAGGGAGTAGGGAGGTGGGGTAGGGAGGGGTGGCTGCCCTGGGAGACATTGAGAGAGAAATATAGCCCCCCATACACCCTGCCCCCTGCAACTGACCCACTGATGCCATAGGATCTCAGGGCCCTTTAGTCAGAGATGCCTCTCTTTCTTTACTCCTGTGTTCAAAGCTATGCAAAACCAATTCTTCATCCTCTTGCTGCCTTGCCAGGTCTTTTAAAGCACTGTTCTTTTGAAGCACTCGTTCCCTACACTGCAGTTTGGAGCTGTCCCAGCTATTTAAAAGTGTTCTCCTTCAACTGAGACTAAATCTTACTCTTTTGGAAAAATGACCTTCACTTCAGAGGAGATAGTCTTTTCTGCCCATTCCTTCCTTCTACTGCCCTCTTAAAAACCCCTGTTCTCAAAGAGCTTGGCGACTGCACCCCAGCGGCCTTGCAGAGCTGCCTTCCTGTCCCAGAACGTGCCAGGTTCCAGGAAGAATCCAGACTGCAGAGACGGTGCCTGAGTGCTCCAGTTTAAGAAGTGCTGTCCCTGGGGACCCAACAGTGGAGGCAGGAAGGGTGAAGGGAGTAGGGAGGTGGGGTAGGGAGGGGTGGCTTCCCTGGGAGACATTGAGAGAGAAATATAGCCCCCCATACACCCTGCCCCCTGCAACTGACCCACTGATGCCATAGGATCTCAGGGCCCTTTAGTCAGAGATGCCTCTGCTTCTTTACTCCTGTGTTCAAAACTATGCAAAACCAACTCTTCATCCTCTTGCTGCCTTGCCAGGACTTTTAAAGCACTGTTCTTTTGAAGCACTCGTTCCCTAAACTGCAGTTTGGAGCTGCCCCAGCTATTTAAAAGTGTTTTCCTTCAACTGAGACTAAATCCTACTCTTTTGGATAAACAACCTTCACTTCAGAGGAGATCGTCTTTTCTGCCCATTCCTTCCTTCTACTAGCTTAAATTCATTTTATTACCTGTCCAATTTAAAGAAAGAGTGAAAAAGTCACTCTAATAAGTCAGGGGTCTGAGCTCAGGGTTGGTCAAAGGCACTCACAGAAAGGAAGGTGGACAAAAATAGATGGGTAAAATAGTAAGGTTGGCAAGTACAGCCAGGACACCCGTGTTCATCATGCATACTAATAAAGGCCAGAATCTCCTCATTTATCTCTGGTGGGAAGATCTGATGGTTTCACAGGATCAAACTCAAATCATATTCAAAGTAGGGGATATCCCCTGAGCATTAAAGGAAGTATCCACCCCTTGCAGGAGTCGCTGCTCAGGAATAAAGATGCAGATGTAGAGACTGGACTTGAGGAGACGGGGAGGGGGAAGAGTAAGCTGGGACGAAGTGAGAGAGTGGCATGGACATATACACACTACCTAATGTAAAATAGATAGCTACTGGGAATCAGCTGCATATAGCACAGGGAGATCAGCTCGGTGGTTTGTGATCACCTAGAGGTTTGGGATAGGGAGGGTGGGAGGAAGACGCAAGAGGGCGGGGATATGGGGATATATGTATACGAATAGCTGATTCACTCCCCTTGAAATCATCAGGAGAAAAATACAGTATTTCAGGTTCATTCTTGAAACCAGCTTCTCATGGTTAAGGTGTATTGACTAAAAGACCTTCCTTCTTCAAGAGATTCCAGACCTCTGTAGGACACTTCATTGTAATTGGAGAAAAAAGAAAAATGAAATCATGTCAGCAGCTGCAGGAGGTAAGGCAGCCGCCAGGACTAGTGAAGGAGGAGGAGGAAGGGCTGAGAGTTGGCTTTAGAGCCGTCGACCTCCAGAGGGCGCTGAAGCACTGGCAGAGCCCACCTGCACTCGAACTTCGGCACTCCAGGATCAGAGTTGGGTTTGGAGATGGGGTTGCTGTAACCCCAAGGACGTGAGCAGTGTGGAGGAGTTGATTACTGGTCTCCTCTGACTCTGGCCAAAATTTCCTGGCTTCACAGCGGGGACAGAGTTTTTCTTTCAGCAACTGATGGGACACTTCCAGACTGGTCGGGTTGCCCAGTGGCCCGACAGCCTGACAGGTTGTCTGCGGTGTGACCGCCCATTGTTTCTCCAGAATGTGTACATCAGGAGGTGCATGGTTTCGGGAGCCCATTCACCGCCACCCCCAAGGGGGATGGCACCTTCCTTGGCTCTACCCTATGATCACCAGGTACTTGAAATGAATGCAAGTTTTTTGACTTCAAGGAAAAGCTCACATAACTGCTTCTGCCTCATGTGTGGGATTTACTATAATGGAAGGACATTATAAAGAACAGGTAGAAAACTCACCTGTTGGTCTCCATGTAGGAGTTTAGTTTGCATGAATCCCTCCTACATGAGTAGATAGCAGAGGTTTATTTTTGTTCCCGTGTGTGTAGTTGTGGCAGAGGTTGTAGGTATGGTGATTTGAAGCCCTTAAAGAAATATTCTCAGAACTCTCAAGACTTCTCTTGATTGGAACCGAAAGAGACCTGGAGAAAGAGGAAAAGAAAAGGAGGAGGGAGAACGAATGACTGTTTCTCAGTAATTTCACCTTCCTGGTTGATTGTTCTGTCTTCTCATTTCTTTTAAGTTCTATGTATGTCTAATGAAATAATGTAGAAAGGCTGATTTTTTTTTTTCTGTGGTACGTGGGCCTCTCACTGTTGTGGCCTCTCCCATTGCGGAGCACAGGCTCCGGACGCGCAGGCTCAGCGGCCATGGCTCACAGGCCCAGCTGCTCCCCGGCATGTGGGATCCTCCTGGACTGGGGCAGAACCCGTGTCCCCTGCATCGGCAGGCCAACTCTCAACCACTGTGCCACCAGGGAAGCCCCTGGTTGTCCTTTTTATTGGCATAGAGTTGCTTGTAGTAGTCTCTTAGGACGCTTTGTATTTCTGCGGTGTCTGTTGTAACTTCTCCTTTTTCATTTCTAATTTTACTGATTTGAGTCCTTTCCCTCTTTTTCTTGATGAGTCTGGCTAATGGTTTATCAATTTTGTTTATTTTCTCAAAGAACCAGGTCCCCTGCATCAGCAGGCGGATTCTCAACCACTGTGCCACCAGGGAAGCCCTGAAAGGCTGATTTTTATGCTTTAAAAGATTTTACATCACAAAGAGACTAGCAGTGGCTAACAGAACTTATTCAACGTTGACAGAAGTTATTCAAATCAATTTTAGATAGAGTCTTTGATATTAAATTTCTACACTAAAATTGGTTAATCCAAATTTTCTCTTTCTTTTTGAGTGAATATTTGTAATATATTTTTGTAGATAATAATTTACCTTAGATATACAAAATTGTGAGAATGGGTAACATTTTTTACCACTTAAATGATTTTTTTTAAATGAATAGATTGTACACTTTGAATGCCAGCGTTATTTCTTACTGTTGTTTTTTATTTTCTTGATTTCCAAAACTTGTGTTTATTTAATTGATTTCTATCTAATAATCTGTCTCCCCCTTATTGTTTCTTACTTTATATTTTATTGATCTATAGTTAATTTACATTATTATAGTAGTTTAAGAGGTACAACATAGTGATTCATAAATGTTTAGGTTCTTCTCCATTTATACTTATTATAAAAGAGTGGCTATATTCCCCATGCTATACAGTACATCACTGTAGATTATTGATTTTATACATAGTGATTATACCTCAAAATCTCCTACC